>NC_091980.1:0-287500 GCF_044704955.1 Pristiophorus japonicus | reverse complement strand
CTCTACCACAGAAAGTTGTTGAGGCCAATTCACTAAATATATTCAAAAAGGAGTTAGATGAAGTCCTTACTACTGGGGGGATCAAGGGGTATGGTGAGAAAGCAGGAATGGGGTACTGAAGTTGCATGTTCAGCCATGAACTCATTGAATGGTGGTGCAGGCTCGAAGGGCCGAATGGCCTACTCCTGCACCTATTTTCTATGTTTCTATGTTTCTATGATACAAAGATGGGTGGGGAAGCAAGTTGTGAGGAGGACACAAAATCTGCAAAGGGATATAGACAGGCTCAGTGAGTGGGAAAACATTGGGCAGATGGAGTATAATCTGAGAAAATGTGAGGTTATCCACTTTGGCAGGAAAAATAGAAAAGCAAATTATAATTTAAATGGAGAAAAATTACAAAGTGCTGCAGTACAGAGGGACCTGGGGGTCCTTGTGCATGAAACACAAAAAGTTAGTATGCAGGTACAGCAAGTGATCAGGAAGGCTAATGGAATGTTGGCCTTTATTGCAAGGGGGATAGAGTATAAAAGCAGAGAAGTCCTGCTACAACTGTACAGGGTATTGGCGAGGCCACACCTGGAGTACTGCGTGCAGTTTTAGTCTCCTTATTTAAGGAGGGATATACTTGCATTGGAGGCTGTTCAGAGAAGGTTCACGAGGTTGATTCCAGAGATGAGGGGTTTGACTTATAAGGGTAGGTTGAGTACGTTGGCCCTACACTCATTGGAGTTCAGAAGAATGAGAGGTGATCTTATCGAAACATAAGATAATGAGGGGGCTTGACAAGTGGATGCAGTGAGGATGTTTCCACTTTAGGGGAAACTAAAACTAAGGGACATAGTCTCAGAATAAGGGGCCGTCCATTTAAAACTGAGATGAGGAGGAATTTCTTCTCTCAGGGGGTTGTAAATCTATGGAATTCTCTGCCCCAGAGAGCTGTGGAGGCTGGGTCATTGAATATATTTAAGGCAGAGATAGACAGATTTTTGAGCGATAAGGGAGTGAAGGGTTATGGGGAGCGGGCAGGGAGTGGAACTGAGTCCATGATCGGATCAGCCATGATCTTATTAAATGGCGGAGCAGGCTCGAGGGGTCAAATGGCCGACTTCTGCTCCTATTTCTTATGTTCTTATGGGGCCCCTGCACTGTCCCTGATACACACAGGGTCCATGAGAACCCACATGTCACTCTCCCCCCATCACAGGGGCTCTTGCACTGCCAACCCTCTGTGTCTAAATTAAGACAGTAGACAGTGTTAGCCTGAACTCTCACAAGATTCAAACTGCTGTTCAATTCAGACCAATATTAATTGTAGAAAACTGATTCCGGCCCAATTCCACCACAGCATTTCTCTGCCGCTCACCTCAAAGTTCCCCCGAGCCCAGCTGTAAGAGGAAATCAGCGGTCAATCAGGAAGTACCGAGTCCCAGAGAGGATCGAAACCTTTAGGAAGGGGGAAGGACAATAATTGGGCAAGAACGAGAAATAGTTGCTCAACATCCAGCTCCTAAAGTGGCGCACTGGATTACTGAGTGACAGTACTGATCACAGTCTCCATAATCCAGAATCTGCACAGACACACCAAGGGCTCGACACCTTCTCAGTAACCTGCCCTGTCTGGTCACTTGATGAATTGTACCACTGGAGGTCAGTGTCACACCACGGCCCTGGCTGGGGTTCAATGTGTTGTCCAGTGGTTTGCTGTCTGGTTCAGGCTGGTCTTTCAAGCTCACTCGGTCCTCTGCCCCAGAGTGCCCCCTCCACGGGTGGCCAGATACCAGATCAACACCCCATTAATTCACTGACATTAATGATTAAAAGAGCCAAACAGTTATATTTTGAACAAAATTGACTGTTCAGGGAAGTGGAGCGTGTGGGCGTCTGAGGGACAGAGGTGCTTGTCTTAAATACTTTACATCTAGTGGGTGCCCAGTGCTGTTCAATGGGTGTACAGTGGGTGCTCAATGGATGCAGGTCGCTGGGCGCTGGGCATAGGGTGCTGGGTGCAGGGTGCAGGGTGCTGGATGCTGGGTGCAGGGTGCAGGGTGCTGGGTGTTGGGTGCAGGGTGCTTGGTGCTTGGTGCTGAGTGCTGGGTGCAGGGTCTAGAGCACGGTTAGCCCACGACAGAGCTGCACCATGTGATGCTGAAGCTGTGAGTTTGTTGTGAGTGTCTCTCAGTAAATGTCCCTTTTCTCACGGATTCAGGACAAGACGAGTGCGCTGAGCCTGAGTAATGTGGCGGGGGTCTTCTACATCCTGATCGGGGGGCTCGGGCTGGCGATGCTCGTGGCCCTGGTGGAGTTTTGTTACAAGTCAAGGACCGAAGCCACACGGATGAAGGTGACTAATAATTCACGGGTTCCTCACACAACGTCCTGACACAATTCAGGGGCCCGGGCGAAACCAGCAAGGTCACCGAGTGTTGGGGCGGGGAGGGGGCAAATGCTCAGTGCTCGGTGCGGAAAATGTCGCTCTCTTGGTAAAGCTGGGGGGGAGGATGGCGCTTTAACTGCGTGAGGTGGGGGCACGGGACTGTGACTGCGGGGGGCGGTGTGACGGGATGGAGGGTGACGGAGGGGGGTGTGACGCGGGGGTGTAACGGAGGGGGGTGTGACGGAGGGGGTTGTAATGGGGGTGTGTTACGAGGGTGTGACGGAGGGGGGTGTAACGGGGGGGTGTTACGAGGGTGTGACGGAGGGGGGTGTAACGGGGGGGTGACGGAGGGGGGTGTGACGGAAGGAGGTGTGATGCGGGGGTGTAATGGAGAGGGGTGTGACGGAGGGGGGTGTAACGGGGGGGTGACGGAGGGTGGGTGTGACGAGGGGGCAGAGGAGGACAAAGGGTTTGATTAGGGCAGGGAAAATGGAGTATGAGAAGAAGCTTGCAGGGAACATTAAGACGGATTGCAAAAGTTTCTATAGATATGTAAAGAGAAAAAGGTTAGTAAAGACAAACGTAGGTCCCCTGCAGTCAGAATCAGGGGAAGTCATAACGGGGAACAAAGAAATGGCGGACCAATTGAACAAGTACTTTGGTTCGGTATTCACGAAGGAGGACATGAACAACCTTCCGGTTATAAAAGGGGTCGGGGGATCTAGTAAGGAGGAGGAACTGAGGGAAATCCTTATTAGCCGGGAAATTGTGTTGGGGAAATTGATGAGATTGAAGGCCGATAAATCCCCAGGGCCTGATGGACTGCATCCCAGAGTACTTAAGGAGGTGGCCTTGGAAATAGTGGATGCATTGACAGTCATTTTCCAACATTCCATTGACTCTGGATCAGTTCCTATGGAGTGGAGGGTAGCCAATGTAACCCCACTTTTTAAAAAAGGAGGGAGAGAGAAAACAGGGAATTATAGACCGGTCAGCCTGACATCGGTAGTGGGTAAAATAATGGAATCAATTATTAAGGATGTCATAGCAGTGCATTTGGAAAGAGGTGACATGATAGGTCCAAGTCAGCATGGATTTGTGAGGATGGAATTTTTTGAGGATGTTTCCAGTAGAGTGGATGAGGGGGAACCAGTTGATGTGGTATATTTGGACTTTCAGAAGGCGTTCGACAAGGTCCCACACAAGAGATTGATGTGCAAAGTTAGAGCACATGGGATTGGGGGTAGTGTACTGACATGGATTGAGAACTGGTTGTCAGACAGGAAGCAAAGAGTAGGAGTAAATGGGTACTTTTCAGAATGGCAGGCAGTGACTAGTGGGGTACCGCAAGGTTCTGTGCTGGGGCCCCAGCTGTTTACACTGTACATTAATGATTTAGATGAGGGGATTAAATGTAGTATCTCCAAATTTGCGGATGACACTAAGTTGGGTGGCAGTGTGAGCTGCGAGGAGGATGCTGTGAGGCTGCAGAGCGACTTGGATAGGGGGTTAGGTGAGTGGGCAAATGCATGGTAGATGAAGTATAATGTGGATAAATGTGAGGTTATCCACTTTGGTGGTAAAAACAGAGAGACAGACTATTATCTGAATGGTGACAGATTAGGAAAAGGGGAGGTGCAAAGAGACCTGGGTGTCATGGTACATCAGTCATTGAAGGTTGGCATGCAGGTACAGCAGGCGGTTAAGAAAGCAAATGGCATGTTGGCCTTCATAGCAAGGGGATTTGAGTACAGCGGCAGGGAGGTGTTGCTACAGTTGTACAGGGCATTGGTGAGGCCACACCTGGAGTATTGTGTACAGTTTTGGTCTCCTAACCTGAGGAAGGACATTCTTGCTATTGAGGGAGTGCAGCGAAGGTTCACCAGACTGATTCCCGGGATGGCGGGACTGACCTATCAAGAAAGACTGGATCAACTGGGCTTGTATTCACTGGAGTTCAGAAGAATGAGAGGGGACCTCATAGAAACATTTAAAATTCTGACGGGGTTAGACATGTTAGATGCAGGAAGAATGTTCCCAATGTTGGGGAAGTCCAGAACCAGAGGTCACAGTCTAAGAATAAGGGGTAAGCCATTTAGGACCGAGATGCGGAGGAACTTCTTCACCCAGAGAGTGGTGAACCTGTGGAATTCTCTACCACAGAAAGTTGTTGAGGCCAATTCACTAAATATATTCAAAAAAGAGTTAGATGTAGTCCTTACTACTAGGGGGATCAAGGGGTATGGCGAGAAAGCAGGAATGGGGTACTGAAGTTGAATGTTCAGCCATGAACTCATTGAATGGCGGTGCAGGCTAGAAGGGCCGAATGGCCTACTCCTGCACCTATTTTCTATGTTTCTATGTTTCTATGTTTCTATGTTTCTATGTTACGGGGGGTGTGTGACGAGGGGGTGATGTGTGACGGGGTGACGGGGAGGGGGTGTGGGGGGGGCGGTGTGACTGGGGTGTGTGACAGGGGGCAGTGTGACGGGCGGCGCAGTGTGACGGTGGGGGTGTGATGGGGGGGTGATGTGTGATGGGGGTGACGGGGGGGCAGTGTGACGGCGGGTTTGTGACAGGGGGGCGTTGTGACGGGGGGGTGTGACGGGGGGTCAGTGTGACAGGTGGTGACGGGGAGGGAGTGTGGTGACGGGGAGGGGGCGTGGGGGGGGCTGTGTGACGGGGGGGTGTGAATGGGAGGCGGTGTGACGGGGGTGATGTGTGATGGGGGTGACGGGGGGGCAGTATGACAGCGGGGGGGCCGAGAGACGGGGCAGTGTGACGAGGGGGCAGTGTGACAGGTGGTGACGGGAAGGGGGTGTGACGAGGGGGCAGTGTGACAGGTGGTGACGGGGAGGGGTGTGGGGGGGTCGGTGTGCCGGGGGGGTGTGACGAGGAGGCAGTGTGACAGGTGGTGACGGGGAGGGGGTGTGGGAGGGGCGGTGTGACGGGGGGGTGTGACGAGGAGGCAGTGTGACAGGTGGTGACGGGGAGGGGGTGTGACGGGGGGGGTGATGGGGGTGGGCGGTGTGACGGGGGTGTGTGACGAGGGGGCAGTGTGACAGGAGGTGACGGGGAGGGGGTGTGACGGGGGGGTGTGACGAGGGGGCGGTGTTACGGGGTGACGGGGTGGGGGTGGTATGACGGTGGGTTTGTGATGGGGGGGCGGTGTGACGGGGGGGTGTGACGAGGGGGCAGTGTGACAGGTGGTGACGGGGAGGGGGTGTGACGGGGGTGGGCGGTGTGACGGGGGGGGTGTGACGAGGGGGCAGTGTGACAGGAGGTGACGGGGAGGGGGTGTGACGGGGGGGTGTGACGAGGGGGCGGTGTTACGGGGTGACGGGGTGGGGGTGGTGTGACGGTGGGTTTGTGATGGGGGGGGCGGTGTGACGGGGGGATGTGACGAGGGGGCAGTGTGACAGGAGGTGACGGGGAGGGGGTGTGGGAGGGGCGGTGTGACGGGGGGGGTGACGAGGGGGCAGTGTGATAGGTGGTGACGGGAAGGGGGTGTGACGGGGGGAGTGACGGGGGTGGGCGGTGTGACGGGGGGGTGTGACGAGGGGGCAGTGTGACAGGAGGTGACGGGGAGGGGGTGTGACGGGGGTGTGTGACGAGGGGGCGGTGTTACGGGGTGACGGGGTGGGGGTGGTGTGACGGTGGGTTTGTGATGGGGGGGCGGTGTGACGGGGGGTGTGACGAGGGGGCAGTGTGACAGGAGGTGACGGGGAGGGGGTGTGGGAGGGGCGGTGTGACGGGGGGGGTGACGAGGGGGCAGTGTGATAGGTGGTGACGGGGAGGGGGTGTGACGGGGGGAGTGACGGGGGTGGGCGGTGTGACGGGGGGGTGTGACGAGGGGGCAGTGTGACAGGTGGTGACGGGGAGGGGGTGTGACGGGGGGGGGTGACGAGGGGGCGGTGTTACGGGGTGACGGGGTGGGGGTGGTGTGACGGTGGGTTTGTGATGGGGGAGCGGTGTGACGGGGGGGTGTGACGAGGGGGCAGTGTGACAGGTGGTGACGGGGAGGGGGTGTGACGGGGGGGTGTGACGAGGGGGCGGTGTTACGGGGTGACGGGGTGGGGGTGGTGTGACGGTGGGTTTGTGATGGGGGAGCGGTGTGACGGGGGGTGTGACGAGGGGGTGATGTGTGACGGGGGGGGGAGTGGTGTGACGGTGGGTTTGTGATGGGGGGGCGGTGTGATGGGGAGGAGTGTGACGGCGGGGGGGGGCCATGTGACGGAGGGTTGATGTGTGACGGGGGGAGGGTGTGACAGGGGGTGGGGGGGTGAGAGATCAGCAAACACTTGCTGCCCCCCAGCCTATGGGTCACTGGGGTTCCTGTGGCACTGCCCATGGGGACTGTCTCCACGCCCAGTCTGTGCGGGTTGCCATGTTCAGTGCAGGACATGGAGACTCCAGCCACACACAACTCTCAGGTGTCCCTTTCCCCACACACATGCTCCAATCACTCCGAGTTTAATCTTTATAAAAGCTTCTGTGAAGAACATATTGCTGAAAAACCTGCTCCATCTCCCTGAGAGCTCAGTAACAATGAATAAACAATCAATAAATGAATGAATAAAACTCTGCTCCATCCTGTGGGGTGCTAAACACCACGTCCCAGGGTCCATGTGGCTGCGATTCCCATCTACGATTGATGCACATTTACTGACAGCTGTCCTTTGCCGCACAAAGTGTCTAATCTTCTCCCCGGGCCTCCTTCCAATTAGCTCCAATTACATTTCCCCGGGCTTTCATTAAATCGGATTTCATCAAATCAGATTTCAATCCGCCTGATGTACAGGGGATTGGGGTCTCATCTCTCACACAAACAGATGGTGGTGAGAACCAGAGCCACATTATGTTCACTACTTGTGGCTGGTGTTTACTCAGCAGTAGTTTTTCTCCTGACCGCAATCCAGTTGTTTTTGGACCCATGGTCAGTGCCTGTCCAAGGGAATAATACTCCCAATAATACTCCCCATCCCGGGAATAATACTCCCAATAATACTCCCCATCCCGGGAATAAGACTCCCAATAATACTCCCCATCCCCAGGAATAATACACCCAATAATACTCCACGTCCCCGGGAATAATACTCCCAATAATACTCCCCGTGCCAGGAATAATACTCCCCATCCCGGGAATAATACTTCCCGTCCCCAGGAATAATACTCCCACTAATACTCCCCGTTCGCGGGTATAACATTCCCCGTCCCTGGGAATAATAATCCCAATAATACTCCCCGTCCCCGGGAATAATACTCCCAATAATACTCCCTGTCCCGAGAATAATACTGCCCATCCCGGGAATAATACTCCCCATCCCGAGAATAATACTCCCAATAATACTCCCCATCCCGGGAATAATACTCCCAATAATACTCCCCGTCCCGGAAATAATGCTCCCAATCCCAGGAATAATACTCCCCATCCTGGGAATAATACTCCCTGTCCCCGGGAATAATACTCCCAATAATCCTCCCTGTCCCCAGGAATAATACTCCCAATAATACTCCCCATCCCCGGGAATAATACTCCCCATCCCAGAAATAATACTCCCAATAATACTCCCCATCCCCGCGAATAAAACTCCCAATAATACTCCCCTTTCTGGGAATAATACTCCCCGTCCCCGGGAATAATAATCCCAATAATACTCCCCTTCCCGGGAATAATACTCCCTGTCCCCGCGAATAATACTCCCAATAATACTCCACTTCCTGTGAATAATACTCCCAATAATACCCTCCATCCCCGGGATTAATACTCCCGTCCCTGGGAATAATACTCCCAATAATTCTCACCGTCCTCGGGAATAATACTCCCCGTCCTGGGAATAATAATCCCAATAATACTCCCCTTCATTGGGAATAATACTCCCATAATACTCCCCATTCAGGGAATAATACTCCCAGTCCCGGGAATAATACTCCCCGTCCAGGAATAATACTCCTGTCCCGGGAATAATACTCCCAATAATACTCCCCATCTCCGGGAATAATACTCCCCATCCCAGGAGTAATACTCCCTATAATACTCCCTGTCCCCAGGAATAATACTCCCAATAATACTCCCCATCCCCGGGAATTATACTCCCAATAATACTCCCCATCTCCGGGAATAATACTCCCCATCCTGGGAATAATACTCCCCGTCCCCGGGAATAATACTCCCAATAATACTCCCTGTCCCCAGGAATAATACTCCCCATCATGGAATAATACTCCTGTCCCGAGAATAATACTCCCCGTCCCCAGGAATAATACTCCCAATAATAATCCACCGGTCCCGGGAATAATACTCCCCATCCCGGGTAAAATACTGCCCATCCCAGGAATAATACTCCCCGGCCCTGGGAATAAAACTCCCCATCCTGGGAATAATACTCCCTATCCTGGGAATAATACTCCCCATCACCGGGACTAATACTCCCAATAATACTCCCTGCCCCTGGGAATAATACTCCCAATAATACTCCCCATCCCTGGAATAATACACCCCGCCCCCGGGAATAATACTCCCAACAAAACTCACTGTCCCCGGGAATAATACTCCCAATAATACTCCCCGTCCCCAGGAATAATACTCCCAATAATACTCCCCGTCCCCGGGAATAATACTCCCAATAATACTCCCCGTCCCCGGGAATAATACTCCCAATAATACTCCCCGTCATGGGAATAATATTCCCCGCCCCGGGAATAATACACCTAATAATAATACTCCGTCCTGTGAATAATACTCCATCGGTCCAGGGAAAAATGCTCCCCATCCCGGGAATAATACTCCCCATCCCTGGGAATCAGCCTCCCCGTCCCGGGAATAATACTCCCATCCAGTGAATAATACTCCCAATAATAATCCCCATCACCGGGAATAATTCTCCCAATAATACTCCCTGTCCCCGGGAATAATACTCCCAATAATACACCCATCCCTGGAATAATACACCCCGCCCCCGGGAATAACTAAAGTGACTAAAGTAAATGTTGGTCCCTTAGAAGATGAGAACGGGGATTTAATAATGGGAAATGTGGAAATGGCTGAGACCTTAAACAATTATTTTGCTTCAGTCTTCACAGTGGAAGACACAAAAACCATGCCAAAAATTGCTGGACACAGGAATGTGGGAAGAGAGGTCCTTGAGACAATCACTATCACAAGGGGGGTAGTGCTGGACAGGCTAATGGGACTCAAGGTAGACAAGTCCCCTAGTCCTGATGAAATGCATCTCAGGGTATTAAAAGAGATGGCGGAAGTTATAGCAGATGCATTCGTTGTAATCGACCAAAATTCTCTGGACTCTGGGGAGATACCAGCGGATTGGAAAGCAGCTAATGTAACGCCTCTGTTTAAAAAAGGGGGCAGACAAAAGGCAGGTAAATATAGGCTGGTTAGTTTAACATCTGTAGTGGGGAAAATGCTTGAAGGTATCATTAAGGAAGAAATAGCGGGACATCTGGATAGGAATAGTGCAATCAAGCAGACGCAACATGGATTCATGAAGGGGAAATCATGTTTAACTAATTTACTGGAATTCTTTGAGGATATAACGAGCATGGTGGATAGAGGTGTACTTAGATTTCCAAAAGGCATTCGATAAGGTGCCACACAAAAGGTTACTGCAGAAGATAAAGGTACGCAGAGTCAGAGGAAATGTATTAGCATGGATAGAGAATTGGCTAGCTAACAGAAAGCAGAGAGTCGGGATAAATGGGACTTATTCGGGTTGGAAATCGGTGGTTAGTGGTGTGCCACAGGGATCGGTGCTGGGACCACAACTGTTTACAATATACATAGATGACCTGGAAGAGGGGACAGAGTGTAGTGTAACAAAATTTGAAGATGACACAAAGATTAGTGGGAAAGCGGGTAGTGTAGAGGACACAGAGAGGCTGCAAAGAGATTTAGATAGGTTAAGCGAATGGGCTAAGGTTTGGCAGATGGAATACAATGTCGGAAAGTGTGAGGTCATCCACCTTGGGAAAAAAAACAGTAAAAGGGAATATTATTTGAATGGGGAGAAATTACAACATGCTGCGGTGCAGAGGGACCTGGGGTCCTTGTGCATGAAACTCTTTTGAGTCCTTGTGCATGAATCCCAAAAAAGTTAGTTTGCAGGTGCAGCAGGTAATCAGGAAGGCGAATGGAATGTTGGCCTTAATTGCGAGAGGGATGGAGTACAAAAGCAGGGAGGTCCTGCTGCAACTGTACAGGGTATTGGTGAGGCCGTACCTGGAGTACTGCGTGCAGTTTTGGTCACCTTACTTCAGGAAGGATACACTAGCTTTGGAGGGGGTACAGAGACGATTCACTCAGCTGATTCCGGAGATGAGGGGGTTACCTTATGATGGTAGATTGAGTAGACTGGGTCTTTACTCGTTGGAGTTCAGAAGGATGAGGGGTGATCTTATAGAAACATTTAAAATAAAGAAAGGGATAGACAAGATCGAGGCAGAGAGGTTGTTTCCACTGGTCGGGGAGACTAGAACTAGGAGGCACAGCCTCAAAATACAGGGGAGCCAATTTAAAACCGAGTTGAGAAGGAATTTCTTCTCCCAGAGGGTTGTGAATCTGTGGAATTCTCTGCCCAAGGAAGCAGTTGAGGCTAGCTCATTGAATGTATTCAAATCACAGATAGATAGATTTTTAACCAAGAAGAGAATTAAGGGTTACGGGGAGCGGGCGGGTAAGTGGAGCTGAGTCCACGGCCAGACCAGCCATGATCTTGTTGAATGGTGGAGCAGGCTCGAGAGGCTAGATGGCCTACTCCTGTTCCTAATTCTTATGTTCTTATGTTCTTATTATGTTCTTATGTAATAATACTCCCAATAATACTAACCATTCCTGGGAATAATACTCCCCGTTCCGGGAATAATACTCCCAATAATACTCCCCGTCCCAGGAATAATGCTCCCAAAAATACTCCCCGTCCCGGGAATAATACTCCTCATTCCGGGAATAAAACTCCCAATAATATTCCCCGTCCCCAGGAATAATACTCCCAATAATATTCCCCATCCTGGGAATAATACTCCCTATCCCGGGAATTATATTCCCCGTCCCTGGGAATAATACTCCCCGTCCCGGGAATAATACTCCCAATAATACTCCCCATCACCGGGAATAATACTCCCAATAATATTCCCGGGGACGCTCCCAATAATATTCCCCGTCCCTGGGAATAATTCTCCCCATCCCTGGGAATAAAACTCCCCATTCCAGGAATAATACTCCCCGTCCTGGGAATAATACTCCCCATCCGCGGGAATAATACTACCAATAATACTCCCTGTCCTGGGAATAATACTCCCTGTCCCTGGGAATAATACTCCCCGTCCCCGGGAATAATACTCCCAATAATACTCCCCATCCCCGGGAATAATACTTCCAATAATACTCCCCGTCCCAGGAATTATACTCCAAATATTACTCTCTGTCCCCGGGAATAATATTCCACGTCCCCGGGAATAAGGCTCCCCATACCCGGGAATAATACTCCCAATAATACTCCCAGTCCCCGGGAATAATACTCCCAATAATACTCCCCGTCCCTGGAATAATACTGCCAATAATACTCCCTATCCCGGGAATAATACTCACCGTCCCCAGGAATAATACTCCCCATCCCAGCAATAATATTCCCCGTCCCCGGGAATAATACTCCCAATAATACTCCCCATCCTGGGAATAATACTCCCCGTCCCCTGGAATAATGCTCCCTGTCCCGGGAATAAAATGCACCGTTCCCGGGAATAATACTCCCCATCCCAGGAATAATACTCCCCGTCCCCAGGAATAATACTCTCCATCCTGGGAATAATGCTCCCAATAATACTCCCCGTCCCCAGGAATAATGCTCCCAATAATACTCTCCTTCCCCGGGAATAATGCTCCCAATAATATTCCCCGCCCCGGGACTAATGCTCCCAATAATACTCCCCATCCCCTGGGAATAATGCTCCCAATAATACTCCCCGTCCCGGGAATAATACTCCCAATAATACTCCCTGTCCCGGGAATAATACTTCCCAATAATACTCCCCATCCTGGGAATAATACTCCCCATCACCGGGAATAATACTCCCAATAATACTCCCCATGCCCGGGAATAATACTCCCAATAATACTCCCCATCACCGGGAATAATACTCCCAATAATACTTCCCATCACCGGGAATAATACTTCCCGTCCCCGGGAATAATACTCCCCATCCCGGGAATAATACTCCCAATAATACTTCCCATCACCGGGAATAATACTCCCCATCCTGGGAATAATACTCCCCATCCCGGGAATAATTCTCCCAATAATACTCCCCATCCCCGGGAATAATACTCCCAATAATACTCCCCGTCCCCGGGAATAATACTCCCAATAATACTCCCGTCCCCAGGAATAATACTCCCAATATTACTCCCCATCCTGGGAATAATACTCCCCATCCCAGGAATATTACTCCCATCCCGGGAATAATACTCCACATCCCGGAAATAATACTCCCCATCCCCGTGAATAATACTCCCCATCCCGGGAATAGTACTCCCCATCCCCGGGAATAATACTCCCCATCCCCGGGAATAATACTCGCCGTCCCCGGGAGTAATGCTCCCCGTCCCAGGATCCCAACCACCCTCTCCAAGTACCGCCCTGATACCCCTCCCTCCCCACCATGAGATTTGTTTTCTGCCTTTCCGCCAGTTTCTTTTGCAATTCCAGCTTTTATTTGGAGTTCCTTTTCCTGGTGATCCCGGCATTTGCTGCTGTGGGAACTTTGCCAAATGAGCTCTGGGAGTCCAAATACTCCAAGTGTGAGCCCGGGGGTGAGGGAGGGAGCCCGGGGGTGACGGGGTGAGCCCGGGGGTGAGGGAGGGAGCCCGGGGGTGACGGGGTGAGCCCGGGGGTGAGCCCGGGGGTGAGGGCGTGAGCCCGGGGGTGAGGGGGTGAGCCCGGGGGTGAGGGGGTGAGCCCGGGGGTGAGCCCGGGGGTTAGGTGGTGAGCCCGGGGGGTTAGGGAGGGAGCCCGGGGGTGAGCCCGGGGGTGAGGGAGGGAGCCCGGGGGTGACGGGGTGAGCCCGGGGGTTAGGTGGTGAGCCCGGGGGGTTAGGGAGGGAGCCCGGGGGTGAGGGAGGGAGCATGGGGGTTAGGGGGGTGAGCCCGGGGGTGAGGGGGTGAGCCCGGGGGTTAGGTGGTGAGCCCGGGGGTGAGCCCGGGGGTGAGCCCGGGGGTTAGGTGGTGAGCCCGGGGGTGAGGGGGTGAGCCCGGGGGTGAGGGGGTGAGCCCGGGGGTTAGGTGGTGAGCCCGGGGGTGAGCCCGGGGGTGAGCCCGGGGGTTAGGTGGTGAGCCCGGGGGTGAGGGGGTGAGCCCGGGGGTGAGCCCGGGGGTTAGGTGGTGAGCCCGGGGGTGAGGGGGTGAGCCCAGGGGTGAGCCCGGGGGTTAGGTGGTGAGCCCGAGGTTGGGTGGGGGAGGGGGTTAGTGAGCTCAGGGGTTGAGGGGTGAAGTGTGGTGGGTTACCCACTGATTCAGTGGGTTTTGATCCTATCGCCAGTCTCTAACGCCCAGCCCTGGGGTTGGTGGGCGGGGTGAGCCCGGGGGTTAGGGGCTGAACCCGGGGATAGGGGGGTGAGCCCGGTGCTGAGGGAGAGCCCAGGGGTGGGGGGCAGTGAGCCCGGGGATAGGGGGGTGAGGGGGTTAGTGAGCTCAGGGGTTGGGGGGTGAAGTGTGGTGGGTTACCCACTGATTCAGTGGGTTTTGATCCTATCGCCAGTCTCTAACGCCCAGCCCTGCCTCTATTTGACGCGCTCTTTGTTCCCTTGTCTCAGCAGCTGTCAATAAGTGAAGCGATGAGGAGTATGGACCGGGTCCCATCCCAAGGAGGGACCGGGGAGAACGGCAGAATTGTCAGCCACGATTACAGCAAGTCTGTGCACAGCTTGCCCCGCATGAGTCACGCAAGTGGGATCAGTCTGGGCGCTACCGGGATCTCCTAACGCCCCAGCGGGGCACCGACACACCGGGACCACTCCGGCAACTCAACAAACACTTTAGGAGGACTTTTTAAATAACAATCTTCATTTTGGGAAATGTAAAAATTGTTGCAAAATCTTGTAAAGCTCCAATAATTATGAGGAGTCTCTGAGAGTAAGATTTATGTCAAACTATCCCGCGTGGGAACAGAACTGTGTCTGTTCATGTTCGGTGGACCATTGTCCCCAGTCGGTGTTTAGTATCTCTGACAGGGTTCACTATCTTGTGTTAATAGCTGTCTCTGAGCTAGTCAGAGAGGCGCTCATCCATTTACTCCCAATATGCTTCCTGTACAATTCCCAGCTCTCGCACTGGCCATAAATACTCTAACTGCATTCCCTCCAGTATTGGAGCTTTCAATTCAGAGAATCAAAGGGTGACGAGCTAATAACAAGTCCAAATAAAGAAATCAGGGTTAAATTCTGGAAAGGAAAGTCGGAGACTGATAGAGTGTGGAAGTGACGATCGGCGGGGGAGAGGGATGTTAGTATTAATGCGCTGATCGCAGATAATTACCATAAGCCAATAAAGTGAATGTTCGAGATTTTAAACGCCAATTCTTAAGGTCTTCGTTTACTTCAAGCAACTTTGCTGAATATTATTTCAAATCACCTTAAAGAGGCACAAAGTGTTTAACGTTCTTAACAACATCGCCTGCTGAAGCAGTATTTCTCTGTAGGACTCTCCTGTTAGCTATTTGCTATTTGCTGTTATACGCTGTGTATATTGTGTGTGAACGGCCCCACTCCCTGTCATTGGTGAGCTTTGTTTCTGTGTTTCCGAGACTCATTCAATAGTTAACCCTCTGTCAGCAGGCACAAGGCCGGGAGCTGGACAACACAGAACCAAGCACCCGGCGATCGCAGCTGCACTCCACAATTGTTTAAAACACTTTTATATAATTGTTTGTACAAGAACATTAAACTAATATACATTAATACCGCCTCGTTTCATGTCTGAAAACTGACACGCAAGTTTCGTCTCACAGGGTTTGGTGAGCGGTCAAAAGGCAGCAGTGTCAGCTCTGTAATAACATCTCTCTCGCTCACACTTTATTATATATTAGCATTTTTACATTTGCATAGAATCATTGAATAATAGAATCTTACAGCACAGGAAGAGGCCATTGGGCCCATCGAGCCTGTGCCGGCTCTGTGACAGAGCGATCCAATCAGTCCCACTCCCCCCGCTCTCTCCCCACAGCCCCGCACATTTTTCCTCTTCAACTATTTACCCAATTCCCGGTTTGAGAGTTACTACTGAATCTGCTCCCTTTCAGGCAGCGCGCTCCCGATCACAACAACTCGCTATGTTTCTATGTTTTTTTCTATGCTGCGTAAAAACATTCTCCTCACCTCCCCCTATGGTCCTTTTGCCGATCGCCTTAAATCTGTGTCCCTCTGGTTACCGAGCCTCCTGCCCCCGGGAACAGTGTCTCCTTATTTACTCTGTCAAAACCCCTACATGATTTTGAACACCTCGATCAAATCTTCCCTTAACCTCTGCTCTAAGGAGAACAGCCCCAGCTTCTCCACATAACTTTATGCCTCCAGCCCTGCTGCCATTCCAGTAAATCTCCTCTATACTCTCCCTAAGGCCTTGACATCTGTCTTCAAGTGTGGTGCCCAGAATTGGCCACAATACTCCAGCTGGAGCCAAGCCACTGTGTTATAAATATAAAGCCCCTGGATCTGATGGCTTGCATCCTCGGGTCTTAAGAGAAGTAGTGGCAGGGATTGTGGATGCATTGGTTGTAATTTATCAAAAATCCCTGGATTCTGGGGAGGTCCCAGCAGATTGGAAAACTGCAAATGTAATGCCCCTGTTTAAAAAAGGAGGCAGACAAAAAGCAGGAAACTATAGACCAGTTAACCTAACATCTGTGGTTGGGAAAATGTTCGAGTCCATTATTAAAGAACCAGTAGCAGGACATTTGGAAAAGCATAATTCAGTCAGGCAGAGTCAGCATGGATTTATGAAAGGGAAATCATGTTTGACAAATTTGCTGGAGTTCTTTGAGGATGTAACGAACAGGATGGATAAAGGGGAACCAGTGGATGTGGTGTATTTGGATTTCCAGAAGACATTTGACAAGGTGCCACATAAAAGGTTACTGCACAAGATAAAAGTTCACGGGGTTCGGGGTAATATATTAGCATGGATAGAGGATTGGCTAACTAACAGAGAACAGAGAGTCGGGATAAATGGTTCATTCTCTGGTTGGCCATCAGTAACCAGTGGGGTGCCACAGGGATCAGTGCTGGGGCCTCAACGATTTACAATCTGTATTAACGACTTCAAAGAAGGGACTGAGTGTAACGTAGTCAAGTTTGCTGACGATACAAAGATGGGAGGAAAAGCAATGTGTGAGGAGGACACAAAAAATCTGCAAAAGGACGTAGACAGGCTAAGTGAGTGGGCAAAAATTTGGCAGATGGTGTATAATGTTGGAAAGTGTAAGGTCATGCACTTTGGCAGAAAAAAATCAAAGAGCAAGTTATTATTTAAATGGAGAAAAATTGCAAAGTGCTGCAGTACAGCGGGACCTGGGGGTACTGGTGCATGAAACACAAAAGTTTAGTATGCAGGTATAACAAGTGATCAGGAAGGCCAATGGTATCTTGGCCTTTATTGCAAAGGGGATGGAGTATAAAAGCGGGGAAGTCTTGCTACAGTTATACAGGGTATTGGTGAGGCCACACCTGGAGTACTGCGTGCAGTTTTGGTTTCCATATTTACAAAAGGATACACTTGCTGTGGAGGCAGTTCAGAGAAGGTTCACTCGGTTGATTCCGGGGATGAGGGGGTTGACTTATGAGGAAAGGTTGAGTAGGTTGGGCCTCTACTCATTGGAATTCAGAAGAATGAGAGGTGATCTTATTGAAACGTATCAGATTATGAGGAGGCTTGACAAGGTGGATGCAGAGAGGATGTTTCCACTGATGGGAGAGACTAGAACTAGGGGGCATAAGCTTAGAATAAGGGGCCGCCCATTTAAAACTAAGATGAGGAGAAATTTCTTCTCTCAGAGGGTTGTAAATCTGTGGAATTCGCTGCTCCCAATCCTCAGGCTTTCTACTTTTTTCTGGCAACTTTATATAACTCCTCTTTGGATCTAATACTATCCTTAATTTCTTTTGTTAGCCATGGTTGGGCCACTTTTCCTTTTGTGTTTTTACACCAGAAAGGAATGGCTAACAAGGAAAATTAAGGAAGAGGCATATAAATTGGCCAGAAAAAGCAGCAAACCTGAGGACTGGGAGAATTTTGTAATACAGCAGAGATAGGGCTTAATTAGAAGGGGGAAAATAGAGTATGAGAGGAAGCTTGCTGGGAACATAAAAACTGACTGAAAAAGCTTCCATAGATATGTGAAGAGAAAAAGACTAGTGAAAACAAACATAGGTCCCTTGCAGTCAGATTCAGATGAATTTATAATGGAGAACAAAGAAATGGTGGACCAGTTAAACAAATACCAGAGGTCGAGAACTAGGGCTCACAGTCTAAGGATAAGGGGTAAGCCATTTAGGACCGAGATGAGGAGAAACTTCTTCACCCAGAGAGTGGTGAACCTGTGGAATTCTCTACCACAGAAAGTTGTTGAGGCCAATTCACTAAATATATTCAAAAAGGAGTTAGATGAAGTCCTTGCTACTAGAGGGATCAAGGGGTATGGCGAGAAAGCAGGAATGGGGTACAGAAGTTGCATGTTCAGCCATGAACTCATTGAATGGCGGTGCAGGCTAGAAGGGCCGAATGGCCTACTCCTGCAACTATTTTCTGTTTCTATGTTTCTATACTTTGGTTCTGTCTTCACGAAGGAAGACACAAATAACCTTCCGGATATACTAGGGGACCGAGGGTCTAGTGAGAAGGAGGAACTGAAGGAAATCCTTATTAGGCGGGAAATTGTGTTAGGGAAATTGATGGGATTGAAGGCTGATAAATCCCCGGGGCCTGATAGTCTGCATCCCAGAGTACTTAAGGAAGTAGCCCTAGAAATAGTGGATGCATTGGTGATCATTTTCCAACAGTGTGTCGACTTTGGATCGGTTCCTATGGACTGGAGGATAGTTAATGTAACACCACTTTCTAAGAAAGGAGGGAGAGAGAAAACGGGTAATTATAGACCGGTTAGCCTGACATCAGTAGTGGGGAAAATGTTGGAATCAATTATTAAAGATGAAATAGCAGCACATTTGGAAAGCAGTGACAGGATCGGTCCAAGTCAGCATGGATTTATGAAAGGGAAATCATGCTTGAAAAATCTTCTAGAATTTTTTGAGGATGTAACTGGTCGAGTGGACAAGGGAGAACCAGTGGATGTGGTGTATTTGGACTTTCAAAAGGCTTTTGATAAGGGCCCACACAAGAGACTGGTGTGCAAAATTAAAGCACATGGTATTGGGGGTAATGTACTGACGTGGATAGAGAACTGGTTGGCAGACAGGAAGCAGAGAGTTGGGATAAACGGGTCCTTTTCAGAATGGCAGGCAGTGACTAGTGGGGTGCCGCAGGGCTCAATGCTGGGACCCCAGCTATTTACAATATACATTAATGATTTGGATGAGGGAATTGAGTGTAATATCTCCAAGTTTGCAGATGACACTAAACTGGGTGGCGGTGTGAGCTGTGAGGAGGATGCTGAAAGGCTGCAGGGTGACTAGGACAGGTTAGGTGAGTGGGCAAATGCATGGCAGATGCAGTATAATGTGGATAAATGTGAGGTTATCCACTTTGGTGGCAAAAACACGAAGGCAGAATATTATCTGAATGGTGGCAGATTAGGAAAAGGGGAGGTGCAGCGAGATCTGGGTGTCACGGTACATCAGTCATTGAAAGTTGGCATGCAGGTACAGCAGGCGGTGAAAAAGGCAAATGGTATGTTGGCCTTCATAGCTAGGGGATTTGAGTATAGGAGCAGGGAGGTTTTACTGCAGTTATACAGGACCTTGGTGAGGCCTCACCTGGAATATTGTGTTCAGTTTTGGTCTCCTAATTTGAGGAAAGATGTTCTTGCTATTGAGGGAGTGCAGCGAAGGTTCACCAGACTGATTCCCGGGATGGCAGGACTGACATTTGAGGAGAGACTGGATCGACTGGGCCTGTATTCACTGGAGTTTAGAAGGATGAGAGGGGATCTCATAGATACATATAACATTCTGACGGGACTGGACAGGTTAGATGCAGGAAGAATGTTCCCGATGTTGGGGAAGTCCAGAACCAGGGGTCACAGTCTAAGGATAAGGGGTAAGCCATTTAGGACTGAGATGAGGAGAAACTTCTTCACTCAGAGTTGTTAACCTGTGGAATTCCCTACCGCAGAGAGTTGTTGATGCCAGTTCATTGGATATATTCAAGAGGGAGTTAGATATGGCCCTTATAGATAAAGGGATCAAAGGGTATGGAGAGAAAGCAGGAAAGGGGTACTGAGGGAATGATCAGCCATGATCTTATTTAATGATGGTGCAGACTCGAAGGGCCGAATGGCCTACTCCTGCACCTATTTTCCAAGTTTCTATGTTTCTACAACTGTTGCAATTCATGCATTCGTTCCTTAAATATTAGCCATTCCCTATCCACCGTGATGCTTTTAATGAATCTTCCCAATCTATCATAGCCAATTCATTCCTCATACCTTCGTAGTTTCCTTTGTTTAGATTTAGGACCCTAGTTTCGGATTGGACTACTTCACTTTCCATCTTAATAAGAAATTCAATCATGTTATGGTCACTCTTCCCTAAAGGACCCCGCACAACAAGACTGTTAATTAACCCCTTCTCATTGCACAATACCCAATATAGGATAGCCTGTTCCCTAGCAGGCTCCTCAACAAACTGGTCTAAAAAACCATCTCATACACACTCCAGGAATTCATCTGCCACAGTATTATTACTCTCCTCCCTTCCCCTCTTTCTCTCTTCCTCCTTCTATCTCTCTCTCCCTCCAACTCTCCCTGACTCTCACTGCATCCCTCCGTCCCTCTCTCTCTCTCACTGCCTCCCTCTCTCTCCCCGTCTCTCACTCCCTCCCTCCCTCTCTCTCCCTCCCTCTCTCTCCTTCCCTCTCTCTCTCCCTGTCTCTCACTCCCTCCCTCCGTCCCCCATCCTTCTCTCTTTCTCTCACTACCTCCCTCTCTCTCCCTGTCTCTCACTCCCTCCCTCTCTCCCCCCCTCACTCCCTCTCACTATCTCACTCTCCCTCTCTAATTCTCTCCCTCTCTCTCACTCCTTCTGTCTCTCACTCCCTCCCTCCCCTCTCTCTGACTCACTCCCTCTCTTTTTCACTCTCTTTCTCTCCCACTGTCCCTCTCTTTAACTCCCTCCCTCTCTCTCTCACTCCCTCTCTCACTCCCTCTCTCTGTCTCGCACTCCCTCTTTCTCTGTCTCTCACTCCTTCTCTCTGTCACTCACTCCCTCTTTCTCTGTCTCTCACTCCCTCTCTCCCGCTCTCTCTCACTCCTTCCCCCTCTCTCTTTCTTGCTCCATTTGGCTCTCTCACTTCCTCTCTCTTGCTCTCTCCTGCATTTTATTACCTCACTCTCTCTATCTCATTTTGCAATTTTTTCTCTCACTCCCATGTAAGTAAACCAAATATAGTGGGGAGCCAAGGGGTACTACAGTGAGGTACTTAAAGTAATTAATATCAGTAGAGAAAAAGTACTAGAGGTCCTAATGGGACTAAAAGCCGACACATCCCCTCGACCTGACGGTCTACATCCTGGGCTTCTAAAAGAGGTGGCTGGTGAGATAGTGGATGCGTTAGTTGTGATCTTCCAAAATTCCCCAGATTCTAGAATGGTCCCAGCTAATGTAACCCCGCTATTCAAGAAAGGTGGGAGAGAGAAAATGGGGAATGACAGGTCAGTTCGCCTGACGTCAGTCGGCGGGAAACCAGTCAAAGGGGAACCAGAGGATTTGGATTTCCAAAATGCTTTCCATAAGGTGCCACATAAAAGTTTGCCACACAAGATAAGGGCTCATGGGGTTGGGGGTAATGCATTAGCATGGATAGAGGATTGGTTAATGGGCAGAAAACGGAGAGTGGGATAAATGGGTCATTTTCCAGTTGGCAGGCTGTAGATAGTGGGGTGCCACAGGGATCAGTGCTGGGGCCTCAGCTATTTACAATCTATATTGATGACCGAGATGAAGGGACCAAGTGCAATGTAGCCAAGTTTGCTGACGATACAAAGTGAGGCGGATCAGTAAGACAGTTAAGACAACCTTTTTCACCCAGAGGGTGGTGGGGGTCTGGAACTCACGGCCTGAAAGGGTGGTAGAGGCAGAAACCCTCACCACATTTAAAAAGTACTGGGATGTGTACTTGAAGTGCCGTAACCCACAGGGCTACGGACCCAGAGCTGGAAAGTGGGATTAGGCTGGGTAGCTCTTGGTCGGCCGGCGTGGACACGATGGGCCGAATGGCCTCCTTCCGTGCCGTAAATGTCTTTGATTCTCTGGTTCTTTTGCTAATTATGTTTTTACAATTCTGCCCCGACCCAATGTGCTGTTGTAAGGTTTGTACTGGCCTCTCCATTTGTGGTGGTTTGTTAATCCTTGCCCTGTTGTGATGGTGGTCCCAATGCTGCTCAGGGTATCCGCGAGCCTGGAAACACGTCAATGCAAAGTGGGACTGCTGCAAATCCTGGCACTGAATTGGATTTAAAAGGAGAATAAGCTTGAGCTTGGAGTCTGATGGCAGGTTTTACAGGGACGATCGATGGCCATATGCTCATTGATAGACAGATACAGACAGTAGTGTTTATTTTTAGTGAATGGCCTGCTGTCTGCCTGACCTGCTCCGCTGTGAGCTCCCTGTGGGGAGGGAAGATGCTCATGTTCCATTTCCGTGACAACGGGCAGGTTTAGGGACATACGTAGCCGGGGCTCACAGTCACATCCTCCCCGCATCACCTCTTTCTGCTTCCTCCCTTCTGCCTAACTTTCTCTTTCGATTGATGCATGGTAGAATCACGGCAGAGAGGAGGGATTCACGGAGATAATGGCCAAGCACTGCGATGAATGCTGCTCCCGCTCTAAAGGCCTAAATCAGGGGTCAAGGCAACCAATCGGAGCAGGCACGAGGTGGCCATGTGACCTGATCCTGGTCCTATTTCTTATGTTTTGCTGTTCACTATGGCAGGAGGCAGGCACACCTTCTGTGCCAGTAATGTGGCAGCCGCTATAATGAGGCATCCAGGGCTCTCGCTTAAAACAGGCGCCACACCCTTTAAATATGTAAATAAGGAGCTAACGCCTGCTTTACATTCCCTCCCTGAAATTGGTTTGTCCTGAGCCCATCGGTAATGTATTTGCTTCATGGGTTCTTTGCTTAAGAATTCATAGCAACACATTGCTGTTGAGAACTAGTTGGTTTATTAGCAAAGGTTTAACAATCACACGACACATTACCGGTTCATCCACCAGGCTCACAACCACCTGCCCCATCGTGGATCCCCCGAATCCAACTGGCTGGGGTTTTATTGAGTCTTGTGAATGTCACGTGATGGGCTAAGCCACTCCCACCTCAACAGCTCCACCAACCCGTGAGCATCCTCACCGGGTCATACATTGCACCACCCAGCACAAATCAATCTCACGCACAATGGCTTCTGTCTTCCTCGATCAATCCAGCCACGCTTTACTGTCACAACACAGCCAGCCGCTTACTGACCAGACCTGTGCCGGGAGTGAAATTTCCCAATTTCCCAGACCCCGGGGTTCGCAGCAACATTGAGTGGCTCTTGTTGTGGCAGACATGTTGTCCCAGTTACCGATCCAACTAGAAGCAACCACAATTCTCACCAAATCAACCAATTCCATTTATACCAAATAATGTTTAAATGGTGGGAGTGAGAAACCTGCAGGAAATGTTTGGTTCTTTCACCGTTAGAGAAACAGTAAATAACTTGTTCTGTGTCAAGCAAGAGGCCAGAATTAGAGGAGCGCAGACATCTCGGAGGGTTGTGGGGCTGGAGGAGATTACAGAGATAGGGAGGGGCGAGGTCATGGGGGGATTTGAAAACAAGAATGACGATTTTAAAATCGAGGTGTTGCTTAACCGGGAGCCAATGTAGGTCAGCGGGCACAGGGGGTGATGGGTGAGTGGGACTGAGTGTGAGTTAGGGCACAGGGGGTGATGGGTGAGTGAGAATGGGTGTGAGTTAGGGCACAGGGCACAGGGGGTGATGGGTGAGTGGGACTGAGTGTGAGTTAGGGCACAGGGGGTGATGGGTGAGTGGGACTGGGTGTGAGTTAGGGGACAGGGGGTGATGGGTGAGCGGGACTGGGTGCGAGTTAGGACAGGGGGCACAGGGGGTGATGGGTGAGTGAGAATGGGTGCGAGTTAGAGCACAGGGGGCGATGGGTGAGCGGGACTGGGTGTGAGTTAGGGCACAGGGCACGGGGGTGATGGGTGAGTGGGACTGGGTGTGAGTTAGGGCACAGGGCACAGGGGGTGATGGGTGAGTGAGAATGGGTGCGAGTTAGGGCACAGGGGGCAATGGGTGACTGGGAATGGGTGCGAGTTAGGGCACAGGGCACAGGGGGTGATGGGTGAACGGGACTGGGTGTGAGCTAGGGCACAGGGCACAGGGGGTGATGGGTGAGCGGGACTGGGTGCGAGTTAGGACAGGGGGCACAGGGGGTGATGGGTGAGTGGGACTGGGTGTGAGTTAGGGCACAGGGGGTGATGGGTGAGTGGGACTGGGTGTGAGTTAGGGCACAGGGGGTGATGGGTGAGCGGGACTGGGTGCGAGTTAGGACAGGGGGCACAGGGGGTGATGGGTGAGTGAGAATGGGTGCGAGTTAGGGCACAGGGGGCGATGGGTGAGCGGGACTGGGTGTGAGTTAGGGCACAGGGCACGGGGGTGATGGGTGAGCGGGACTGGGTGTGAGTTAGGGCACAGGGCACAGGGGGTGATGGGTGAGTGAGAATGGGTGCGAGTTAGGGCACAGGGGGCGATGGGTGACTGGGAATGGGTGCGAGTTAGGGCACAGGGCACAGGGGGTGATGGGTGAATGGGACTGGGTGTGAGCTAGGGCACAGGGCACAGGGGGTGATGGGTGAGCGGGACTGGGTGTGAGTTAGGACAGGGGGCACAGGGGGTGATGGGTGAGCGGGACTGGGTGTGAGTTAGGACAGGGGGCACAGGGGGTGATGGGTGAGCGGGACTGGGTGCGAGTTAGGGCACAGGGGGTGATGGGTGAACGGGACTGGGTGTGAGCTAGGGCACAGGGCACAGGGGGTGATGGGTGAGCGGGACTGGGTGTGAGTTAGGACAGGGGGCACAGGGGGTGATGGGTGAGCGGGACTGGGTGCGAGTTAGGGCACAGGGCACAGGGGGTGATGGGTGAGCGGGACTGGGTGTGAGTTAGGGCACAGGGGGTGATGGGTGAGCGGGACTGGGTGTGAGTTAGGGCACAGGGGGTGATGGGTGAGCGGGACTGGGTGTGAGTTAGGGCACAGGGCACAGGGGGTGATGGGTGAGCGGGACTGGGTGTGAGTTAGGGCACAGGGGGTGATGGGTGAGCGGGACTGGGTGTGAGTTTGGGCACAGGGCACAGGGGGTGATGGGTGAGCGGGACTGGGTGTGAGTTAGGGCACAGGGCACAGGGGGTGATGGGTGAGCGGGACTGGGTGTGAGTTAGAGCACAGGGGGTGATGGGTGAGCGGGACTGGGTGTGAGTTAGGGCGCAGGACACAGGGGGTGATGGGTGAGCGGGACTGGGTGCAGTATGAAATACAGTATTGAAGGCAGCATCAGCAGTGGCAGTACTTAAAACAGCGGGAGACCAGGCAGACCGTCGCTAATTGGAGGCGGTATCAGTGGAGGCAGAGCCTTCGAGGATTTGAAATAAACAAGGAGTGATGTCACAGGACAGCACGAAAGTGATTGGTCAGTGATATTAACATTTCTCCCCTCTAACCTCGGGCAATGGTTTAAACCAGGAGCGGGAAACTATAATAATCTGTATTAAATTTATAGCTTAACTCGCTAAACTAATTAATATAACTATAAATAATCATTGAATAAAGATTTTTACTAAATAAATCAATAAAATAAAGCAGACGAAGATGTGTCAGGGCAGGTGGTGTGTCGGGATGGCAGTATGTGGGAGTTTGTGGACAGTGAGACTGTCCCGAGCAAACACGTCTGCAGGAGATATCTCCATCTCCAATCTCCCCGGCTCAGAGCCATTGAGCTGCAGTGCGAGATGGAGACACTCCGACACATAAGGGAGGGGGTGGAATTTCTGGACAGTTTATCCAGAATACACACCCCAGAGGAACGCTCAGGTTCAGGAAAGGGAGGAGGACTGTTCGGGAGCTGGGTAGCGGGGTTTAGGAGAGGTTGAGAAGGAGCTGTCACAGACACAGGTCCTGCCCAACAGCTCGATATACTCGCTCCCTGTGAGGACAAGGAGAAGGACTGTGGGGAGGAGAGCCACAATGCAGACCAAGGCACCGTGGCTCAGAAAGCTGTTCAAGGGGTGAAGAGCAGAATAGGAATATGGTAGTGACAGGGAACTCTATAATTAGGGGGAGAGACAGCATCCTCTGCAGCCAAGGACGAGAATCCCGAAGGATGTGTTGTCGACCCGGTGCCAGGGGCAGGGATCTCTCACGGCAGCTGGGGAGGAACTTGGAAAGGGAGGGGGTAAATCCAGTTGTCGTGGTCCATGTGGGAACAAACAACAGAGGTAGGAACAGGGAGGTCCTGCTGAAAGAGAATCGGGAGTTAGGCTCGAAATTAAAAAGCAGGACATGGAGGGTAATAATCTCTGAATTATTGCCTGAGCCACGTGCAAATTGGCACAGAAACAGTCGAATCAGGAGAATTAACACGGGGCTAAAGGGCTGGTGTGGGACAGAGGGATTCCTTTTCATGGGACACTGGCACCAGGTCTGGGACAGGGAGGAGAAGCCGATGGGATGGGACCATGACTGAGCGGAAAGGGTAAATCGGGAGGTGGTAAAGGCTTAAACTAGTAAGGTGGGGCAGGGATCGACAAGAAATGTAACCAGCCTAAAGTAAACACAAGGGGAAAAGAGATCCTAGGAAAGAGTAGAGTCAGGGAGGATATTGATGGCCAAGGAATGAAGAGAGTTATAGAACAGGAGTCTAAAAAGATGATTAAAAATAAAGTGAGAGGAAATTCTATTAAACATTAGTTACACAGTCTGTACAGCAATGCAGTATCTGTAATAAACCAGGGGAACTGGAGGCAATCATGTATTGTGAGGAACCAATCATAATCGGGATTACTGAGACATGGCAACAGAAAAATCAGGACTGGGAGTTAAACATTGGGGTATAACATATTTACAATCGATGGAGGGGGAGTAGCTGTAATTAGCGATAACAACATAGGGATGTCGCAGTAACACAGCTACCAGCAAGGCAGAAATAGAATCCATATCATAGAATCATAGAAAATTACGACACGGAAGGAGGCCATTCGGCCCATCGTGCCCGTGCCGGCCAACCAAGAGCTACCCAGCCTAATCCCACTTTCCAGCTCTCGGTCCGTAGTCCTGCAGGTTACAGCACTTCAGGTGCACATCCAGGTACCTTTTAAATATGATGAGGGTTTCAGCCTCTACCACCCTTTCAGGCAGCAAGTTCCAGACGCCACCACCCTCTGGATGAAGACATGTTTCCTCTAAACCTTCGACCAACTACTTTAAATCTATGCCCCCTTGTTAATGACCCCGCTGCGAAATGAAATAGGTCCTTCCTATCCACTCTATCCAGGCCCCTCATAATGTTATATACCTCAATGAGGTCTCCCACCAGCCTCCTCTGTTCCAAGGAAAACAACCCCAGCCTATCCAATCTTTCCTCATCGCTAAAATTCTCCAGTCCTGGCAACATCCTCGTAAATCTCCTCTGTACCCTCTCCAGTGCAATCACATCTTTCCTGTAATGTGGTGACCAGAACTGCACGCAGTACTCCAGCTGTGGCCTAACTAGTGTTTTATACAGTTCAAGCATAACCCCTCTGCACCTGGGCAGGACCGGAACCAATGTCCTAGGGGGAGTGTTTGCTAGTGCTGTTGGGGAGGATTTAAACTAATATGGCAGGGGGATGGGAACCAATGCAGGGAGACAGAGGGAAACAAAAAGGAGGCAAAAGCAAAAGACAGAAAGGAGATGAGGAAAAGTGGAGGGCAGAGAAACCCAAGGCAAAGAACAAAAAGGGCCACTATACAGCAAAATTCTAAAAGGACAAAGGGTGTTAAAAAAACAAGCCTGAAGGCTTTGTGTCTTAACGCAAGGAGTATCCGCAATAAGGTGGATGAATTAACTGTGCAAATAGATGTTAACAAATATGATGTGATTGGGATTACGGAGACGTGGCTCCAGGATGATCAGGGCTGGGAACTCAACATCCAGGGGTATTCAACATTCAGGAAAGATAGAATAAAAGGAAAAGGAGGTGGGGTAGCATTGCTGGTTAAGGAGCAAATTAAGGCAATAGTTCGGAAGGACATTAGCTTGGATGATGTGGAATCTATATGGGTAGAGCTGCAGAATACCAAAGGGCAAAAAACGTTAGTGGGAGTTGTGTACAGACCTCCAAACAGTAGTAGTGATGTTGGGGAGGGCATCAAACATGAAATTAGGGGTGCGTGCAATAAAGGTGCAGCAGTTATAATGGGTGACTTTAATATGCACATAGATTGGGTTAACCAAACTGGAAGCAATATGGTGGAGGAGGATTTCCTGGAGTGCATAAGGGATGGTTTTTTAGACCAATATGTCAAGGAACCAACTAGGAGGGAGGCCATCTTAGACTGGGTGTTGTGTAATGAGAGAGGATTAATTAGCAATCTCGTTGTGCGAGGCCCCTTGGGGAAGAGTGACCATAATATGGTGGAATTCTGCATTAGGATGGAGAATGAAACAGTTAATTCAGAGACCATGGTCCAGAACTTAAAGAAGGGTAACTTTGAAGGTATGAGGCGTGAATTGGCTAGGATAGATTGGCGAATGATACTGAATGGGCAATGGCAGACATTTAGAGACCGCATGGATGAACTACAACAATTGTACATTCCTGTCTGGCGTAAAAATAAAAAAGGGAAGGTGGCTCAACCGTGGCTATCAAGGGAAATCAGGGATAGCATTAAAGCCAAGGAACTGGCATACAAATTGGCATACAAATTGGCCAGAAATAGCAGCGAACCCGGGGACTGGGAGACATTTAGAACTCAGCAGAGGAGGACAAAGGGTTTGATTAGGGCAGGGAAAATGGAGTACGAGAAGAAGCTTGCAGGGAACATTAAGACGGATTGCAAAAGTTAAAGAGAAAAAGGTTAGTAAAGACAAACGTAGGTCCCCTGCAGTCAGAATCAGGGGAAGTCATAACGGGGAACAAAGAAATGGCAGACCAATTGAACAAGTACTTTGGTTCAGTATTCACTGAAGAGGACACAAACAACCTTCCGGATATAAAAGGGGTCGGAGGGTCTAGTAAGGAGGAGGAACTGAGGGAAATCCTTATTAGTCGGGAAATTGTGTTGGGGAAATTGATGGGATTGAAGGCCGATAAATCCCCAGGGCCTGATGGACTGCATCCCAGAGTACTTAAGGAGGTGGCCTTGGAAATAGTGGATGCATTGACAGTCATTTTCCAACATTCCATTGACTCTGGATCAGTTCCTATGGAGTGGAGGGTAGCCAATGTAACCCCACTTTTTAAAAAAGGAGGGAGAGAGAAAACAGGGAATTATAGACCAGTCAGCCTGACATCGGTAGTGGGTAAAATGATGGAATCAATTATTAAGGATGTCATACCAGTGCATCTGGAAAGAGGTAATATGATAGGTCCAAGTCAGCATGGATTTGTGAAAGGGAAATCATGCTTGATAAATCTTCTGGAATTTTTTGAGGATGTTTCCAGTAGAGTGGACAAGGGAGAACCAGTTGATGTGGTATATTTGGACTTTCAGAAGGCTTTCGACAAGGTCCCACACAAGAGATTAATGTGCAAAGTTAAAGCACATGGGATTGGGGGTAGTGTGCTGACATAGATTGAGAACTGGTTGTCAGACAGGAAGCAAAGAGTAGGAGTAAATGGGGACTTTTCAGAATGGCAGGCAGTGACTAGTGGGGTACCACAAGGTTCTGTGCTGGGGCCTGTCGAAATCTCGACCTCCGAAAAGAATGACTCCGACACTTACAGCTCCGATAGAAGTTTCCTTTTTAATTTACTTGCTCGCAAGGGGTAGGTTTCACTCAGTCAAGGGCTAAATGAACACCTCCGCAATGGTTCAGTTTAACAAGATATTTATACAGTAAAACCAAAGTTCTGGCCTCTCCCTGTGTATTGCTCTGTCTCACAGTCAGTGAATACAGATAAAGAGTTAATTACTATATCCTGGTCCTGACATGGTGTCCAGATATTTCCTTTTGTCAGGGTTATCAGAAAGCCAAACGGCCATTACTCCATGAGTCATAGGTAATGGGCTATCACCTGTCTTGTATTGTGTCAGGATTATCCAATTTCCTGGTCAGTTTACCTGTTTGCATCAAATGGATGAGGTCTCGGAAAGAGATAATGGCTCGAAGATAAGGGTGGGGTGACATGGAACTCCTGTAGTGTAGACAATAGGAGAGCACCATGGGGGGGTTACTTGTCTCAGCATGACTTGTCTCCTAGCTGTCTGATGGCCATCAGCCATCTAACAGCAGGTTTAGCTGTTTATGCAAGCTGGCTGCTAAAATGCAGAAAGTTCTGGAAGGGCCAGGACTCCATTTTAATCAAAAGGCACACAAATACCGTATGGTATCAGCTTAGATAAAAATACTTTCCACATTCCCCCATTTTGTCCTTCACAAGGACAACTCAATCCATTCTGATCTTGTACAGTCTCTCCATTTCCATTTCTTTAGTTTCATTACTCACTAGGCATATTATACCCTCAGGATTTCCTATTCTGGGAGTAATGCTTAGGAAGGGAGACTGATGGTTATTATCATAATTGGGCTGGTACCATCCCTGGAAGGCTGTAAGTTTATACCCTGCCGACCTCCATTCTGTTTGCTCCTTCGTTTCTGGCCCCTTAGTTAGTTTTGTCCTGTTTTGCACTGTCAACCATTCTACCATTTCTGATTCGTTAAAGGGGACAGATCTCAGGGGAATACCCCCCCTGGAGTGGACAGGTACATGGGAACATATCCAACAACTCGACAAGTTTCTTACTTGAGCATACCTATGACTCAGTGCCATAAATACGTTTACATGCAATTCCCTTCGGTGGCGGGTCTGTACCCCTGGTGTAATCAATAATGTGAAGTAAAACCCTGTCAAGCCCAGCACCATCAGTCCCCATAGTCCATACAGTTCCTTATTCAGTCTTCCTTTTTCTGTTCCTCTGATTCCTTCGTCCCTTCCTCCTGGTCGGGTGCCCGTTTGCAATGGGATGCGTGGATCCATGTTGGTCTTTCCTTTACCTTGATTGCAGTATTGGTCGCCAGCAAGACCTGGTATGGTCCTTCGAATCTTGGCTGTAGACTGCTTTTCCTTTTAAAAATCTTGATGTAAACGAATTCCCCTGGCTCCAGGTTACGACACTTCCCTTCCGCTGGCTTGACTTGGGCTTCCTTTACCTGTGAATGAAAGCTGGAAATACATTTGGTTAGTGCAATACAATAATTCAACATATTTTCCTCCATTTTGTGGATGTCCATCTGTTTTGCAGTAAATGGTGCTGTAAAAGGTAGTCGTTGGGGACGTCCCATAACTATCTCATGCGGTGACAGGCCTGTTGTTCTGTTGGTTGCAGATCGCATTACCATCAAAGCTAAGGGCAGCAGTTCTGTCCATTTCAGTCCAGTGTCATTGCATAGTTTTGCCAGCTTATTTTTAAGCATTCCATTATATCTTTCAACAAGTCCAGCTGATTGTGGATGATAACTGCAATGAAAACGTTGATTAATCTGTAAAGCTTTACACATTTCTCTTATAACAGTTCCCGTGAAATGTGACCCGTTATCACTGGAAAGCTTAGCAAGGATTCCGAAGCGCGGTACAATTTCTTTTAACAAACATTTAGCAACAGTAGTGGCATCGGCCTTTTTACATGGAAAGGCTTCAATCCATCTAGAGAACACATCTACAATAACTAATACATACTTGAATCCCATACACATAGGTAATTCAATAAAATCCATTTGTAAATGTACAAAAGGCCCGACTGGATTTGGGTGGGAGGCAGATTCTACTTTTTCCGTCTTACCCGGATTCATTGTCTGACAGGTAACACAATTTTCGCAGATTTGTTTTGCAATTGCCGAAATACCTGGTGCATACCAAGTTGCCAAAATATAATCTGCCAATCCCCCTTTGCCTGCATGTGTGAATGTATGAACACATCGGGCAATCCATGGAAGTAAGGATCTAGGGGCCACCACGCGGCCGTCATGGTGAACCCATATTCCTTCTGGATTTTTATAACATTGATCCTTCGTCCAGGTCACCACCTCCTCCGTACTGGCCTGTGTCTGAAAGGCCAGCACGTCATTAATAGTGGGTGGTGGGTCTGTCTCCACCTCCGTACTGGCCTGTGTCTGAAAGGTCAGCACGTCATTAATAGTGGGTGGTGGGTCTGTCTCCTCCTCCTCCGTACCGGCCTGTGTCTGAAAGGCCAGCACGTCATTAATAGTGGGTGGTGGGTCTGAGCAATTATTTTTCCTTAGTGGGAACAATGACACCTGCATCCCCCCTTTCGACAGAGCTGCTGACTTAGCTGCATTATCAGCTCTGGCATTCCCAAGTGCCACCTCATTCGACTGGCCTGTATGTGCTTGGCATTTGATAATGGCAAGTTTCAAAGGGCATTGAATGGCTCGCAGGAGATTTTCCACTTGTTCTGCATTTTTGATTGTCTGAGCCTGTTGCATAGCATAATAAGCTGCTGCCAACGAAGGAAGACATCCTGGTAGTCCGCGTGCCACTGGGTCTAGTTGGGTACTGAAATATGCTACCGGTCGCTGCCTGTCCCCATGTAACTGAGTCAAAACAGATTGTGCAAAACCCGACTTGTGATGCACAAATAAGTTGAATAGCTTAGTGTAATCTGGTAATCCCAAGGCGGGTGCTGAAGTGAGGGTTTGTTTAAGGTTCTGAAAAGCATTCCGGGATACCTCATTCCAAATCAACTTTTCTGGTAGTGCGGGCATGGACATGTCTAACAGTGGTCTAACGATCTCGGAATAACTCGTAACCCATTGCCGGCAGTATCCTGTCATGCCGAGGAGGGGTTTCATTTCTCTCTTGGTTACTGGTAGTGGGGCAGAGCAGATTGCTTTTACTAGGTCTTGTGTCAATTGTCTCGTATCTCTGACCAATTCGTGCCCTAGATACCGAACCTTTTCTGAGACAAATTGTAACTTTGCCTTTGACACCTTGTGTCCTTTCGAGGCCAGAGCTTTTAATAACACAAGGGAGTCCGTTTCGCAGGCCAATTTGGAGGGTGAGGCGAGCAATAAGTCGTCAACATACTGCACAAGTGTAGAACCTGCTGGTAAAATTACATCTTCCAGATCCCTCTTTAGGCACTGTGAGAATATAGTAGATTCATTCACAGCTCGTAGGTCATGGACAAACCTCCATTTGTGTGGGTTTCTGAACTGGACAAATCTGTGTGTTACACGGACTTCTCATTTATGCTTATGGTGATTCACAGATCACAGAATGTAAAGTACTTGTTTTCTAATTTTATTAAAAGGCTTCCAAACCCAAGATTTTTTCAATACACCCAAAATGTTGATCAAGAGATCACCTGAAATATCTCAAAATCCCAATTCAACTATTGTACTGTCACTCTTTATCAAAAAAAAATCCTCTTACTGAGCTAGAAGCTTTTGTACCAAGAATTTACACCAAGGACAATGAGAGTGTACTCCCCCAGCCTGCACCTCGAGAGACACACAAAGGCTTTTTAAAAAAAAAAGGCATTACAACTTTTAACCACCGGGACCATGTCTCAACAAACCTATCCTTTGTGCATTTCCTAGCTCCGTAACCTCTCATCCGAATAAATCCACACCTGCGCTTCTAACTTAAAATGTCTTAAACTTCCCACATACAGGACAACACTATGAAGGGTTAAAAAAACTTCACTTTGTTTGAAAAAGTGGGTGGAGCTAAAACAAACAGGCAGTTCCACAACCTTTCCAAACAGGTTTCCAGACACAAGGAAAAAAGACAGAAGCACTCTCATTCAAAGACAAGACATTCACGCACTCTCATTGAAAGACAAGACATTCACAAGTCTCTCTCCATTCAATAAAGCTTTTTCTTTTGCTAGCTTCATTTTTTTTTTAATCCATAAGTCACTATCAGGTTCTCTTTTTTTTTTTTACATTTGATTTACTTCCTCTGTTAATTTTACATGGACTTGAAGAATCGGAACCCAGGCCTTTTCTATTACTTTCCTTTTTTTTTCTACCTGGATCTCTGTTTATAAGACACTCCTGGAGACAAGTTGTTCTCTCTAAATTAAATGAACCATCGGGTGGAAATGGCCTGTTTTCACCCTTAGTCCACTTTACCGTTTTTGTTTCTTTGGTCAATTGAAGACTGACCACAATTCTGGAGCATGACATAGGCTGGTGTGCCTTTTGTGGTGTTTTAACTTGCTCCGGCACCCATTCTGGATGATTAAGATTTTCCCACAGTTTCTGATCTCACAATCCTTTCGGCCAACCGAGTTCTCTACGCCCACTTCTCCTGGCCGTTACGTGGCCTGAAAAGGCTCTTAATTCGGGCTCAGTCTGGGTGTGTGAGATATGTTGGCACGAACCAATCGTAGTTGATCAATCAGTTACTGTTTCTTTTCCTAATCAATCCTTGTGTTTTTTTTTCGAATCACAACTTTCCCTAGTGACTCTTCCCGTTTCTCTAATGGCAATGACTCACAAAGGTATTGCACCCAACAGTAATACAAGGACAACAAACAATATTCCCGTGAGTACACAAATCATAACCTCTAAACAAATTCTCAGTCTGCGTTGTACGCCACTACAGACCGAGTCCTTAACTTATCCTAATAACAGCTGATAAAACTTAAGGTTCCGTACCCAAACTCTTTGATCGATTGCGCTCTTTTTTTTTTATAGTCTTATCACATAAGAACCCCTTCCATATTAAAAACAATAAAAATCTTATCACATAAGAACCTTCGATCGATTAGCGCTTTCTTTTTTCTTTTTTTTTTAATAGTCTTATCACATAAGAACCCCTTCCGAATTAAAAACAATAAAAATCTTATCACATAAGAACCTGGAACCCTTTTCGATCGACTAGCGCTCCCTTACCTACTGAAACCTTCCCCGGGCTGTCTCGAGGTTTTTTCCAGAACCTGTTCTCTTCTGCTGGCGAGCTGAGAAAGAAATGGTTATAAAAAAAATACCTTTAACTTTTAAATGCCGAGTCTTGTAGATGCAGTACCTCCGCTGTGGACAACAGATTACAACTGCGATTCAACAGTGAAGAAACCTCTTGTGAGCAAAGGCTCACCTTGTTTGGCCACCGAAGCCTTTCACTGGAGAGGCACTATGCCTGTATCCGTTTTACTCACAGGACAGAGAGTATGCATCTCGGTGGAACCTCCAATAACTGTCGAAATCTCGACCTCCGAAAAGAATGACTCCGACACTTACAGCTCCGATAGAAGTTTCCTTTTTAATTTACTTGCTCGCAAGGGGTAGGTTTCACTCAGTCAAGGGCTAAATGAACACCTCCGCAATGGTTCAGTTTAACAAGATATTTATACAGTAAAACCAAAATTCTGGCCTCTCCCTGTGTATTGCTCTGTCTCACAGTCAGTGAATACAGATAAAGAGTTAATTACTATATCCTGGTCCTGACATGGTGTCCAGATGTTTCCTTTTGTCAGGGTTATCAGAAAGCCAAACGGCCATTACTCCATGAGTCATAGGTAATGGGCTATCACCTGTCTTGTATTGTGTCAGGATTATCCAATTTCCTGGTCAGTTTACCTGTTTGCTTCAAATGGATGAGGTAAAGGAAAGAGATAATGGCTAGAAGATAAGGGTGGGGTGACATGGAACTCCTGTAGTGTAGACAATAGGAGAGCACCATGGGGGGGTTACTTGTCTCAGCATGACTTGTCTCCTAGCTGTCTGATAACCATCAGCCATCTAACAGCAGGTTTAGCTGTTTATGCAAGCTGGCTGCTAAAATGCAGAAAGTTCTGGAAGGGCCAGGACTCCATTTTAATCAAAAGGCACACAAATACCGTATGGTATCAGCTTAGATAAAAATGCATTTCCACAGGCCCCAGCTGTTTACACTGTCCATTAATGATTTAGACGAGGGGATTAAATGTAGTATCTCCAAATTTGCGGATGACACTAAGTTGGGTGGCAGTGTGAGCTGTGAGGAGGATGCTATGAGGCTGCAGAGTGACTTGGATAGGTTAGGTGAGTGGGCAAATGCATGGCAGATGAAGTATAATGTGGATAAATGTGAGGTTATCCACTTTGGTGGTAAAAACAGAGAGACAGACTATTATCTGAATGGTGACAGATTAGGAAAAGGGCAAAGAGACCTGGGTGTCATGGTACATCAGTCATTGAAGGTTGGCATGCAGGTGCAGCAGGCGGTTAAGAAAGCAAATGGCATGTTGGCCTTCATAGCGAGGGGATTTGAGTACAGGGGCAGGGAGGTGTTGCTACAGTTGTACAGGGCCTTGGTGAGGCCACACCTGGAGTATTGTGTACAGTTTTGGTCTCCTAACCTGAGGAAGGACATTCTTGCTATTGAGGGAGTGCAGCGAAGGTTCACCAGACTGATTCCCGGGATGGCGGGACTGACCTATCAAGAAAGACTGGATCAACTGGGCTTGTATTCACTGGAGTTCAGAAGAATGAGAGGGGACCTCATAGAAATGTTTAAAATTCTGACGGGGTTAGACAGGTTAGATGCAGGAAGAATGTTCCCAATGTTGGGGAAGTCCAGAACCAGTGGTCACAGTCTAAGGATAAGGGGAAAGCCATTTAGGACCGAGATGAGGAGGAATTTCTTCACCCAGAGAGTGGTGAACCTGTGGAATTCTCTACCACAGAAAGTTGTTGAGGCCAATTCACTAAATATATTCAAAAAGGAGTTAGATGAAGTCCTTACTACTAGGGGAATCAAGGGGTATGGTGAGAAAACAGGAATGGGGTACTGAAGTTGCATGTTCAGCCATGAACTCATTGAATGGCCGAATGGCCTACTCCTGCACCTATTTTCTATGTTTCTATGTTTCTATGTTTCTATATTCTGTGACTCAGTTAATAAAGGAAAGTATTCCGTATGCCTTTTTAATCACCTTATCGACCTGTCCAGCTACCTTTAAGGTTCTGTGGACATACACTTCAATGTTCCTCTGTTCCTTTGCACCTCTCAGTGTCCTCCCATTTAATGTCTATTCCCTTGCCTTGTTGCCCCTCCCCATTGCATTACCTCACACTTCTCCCGATTGAATTCCATTTGTCACTTTCTGCCACCTGACCAGTCCATCGATATCTTCCTCCAGTCTGGTGCTTTCTTCCTCACTGTCAATCACACGGCCAATTTATATATCATCATATTTATCATGGCCTCTACATTGAAGTCTAAATATATACCACAAAAAGCAAGGGACCTAATACTGAGCCCTGTGGAACCCCACTGGAGTCACAAAAACTCCCCTCAAACATTCCCCTTTGCTTCCTGCCCCTGAGCCCACTTTGGATCCAATTTGCCCCTCTCCCTTGGATCCCAGGGGCTTTTACATTTTTGATCAGCCTGCCATGTGGGACCATGTCAAAAGCCTTGCTAAAATCCATATACACGACATCAAACACACCGCCCTCATCCACCCTCCTGGTTACCTCCTCAAAGAACTCAATCACATTAGTCTGACACAACCTTCCCTCAACAAATCCATGCTGACTGTCCTTTATAAATCTGTGTCTTTCTCAATGAAGGTTTATACTGTCCCTCAGAGTTGATTCCAGTAATTTTCCCACTACCGAGGTTAAACTAACTGGCCTGTAATTACTCGGTCTATCCCTTCCTTCCTTTTTAACAAGGTTACAACGTTAGCAGTTCTCCCGTCCTCTGGCACAACTCCTATAGCCAGAGAGGATTGGAAGAGCCTCCGTAATTTCCTCCCTTCCTCCTGTTTTATATTTCATCCGGTCCTGGCCATTTATCTACTTTCAAGGATGTTAAACCCCTCAATACTTCCTCTCTTACTATGTTTATCCCGTCCAAAATTTGGATGTGTTTATTTGTACTTCCAAAAATGGCTGCCTTGTCTCTGATTGGCTCTCCTTTATCACATGACCTATTACTGATTGGTCCCCTTGGAGGATAAGCCACACCCTGAAGTTCCTCTGGAATGTGTAACCGCCCAGGCCAAGTTCTGAGTGACTTTGCAAATTATAATTCCTCGACCACCTGAGGAAAAGAGTGTTTGAAGACCAGGCCCTCAAATCTACCACCAAGCTCATGGTCTACAGGGCTGTAGTGATACCCGTCCTCCTGTATGACTCAGAGACATGGACCATGTACAGTAGACACCTCAAGTCGCTGGAGAAATACCACCAACAATGACTCCGCAAGATCCTGCAGATCCCCCGCGAGGACAGACGCACCAACGTTAGCATCCTCGACCAGGCCAATGTGGCCCGCCCAACACACTTGATCAGCTCCATTGGGCAGGGCCACATTGTCCGCATGCCAGACACGAGACTCCCAAAGCAAGCGCTCTACTCGGAATTCCTTCACGGCAAGCGAGCCCCAGGTGGGCAGAGGAAACGTTACAAGGACACCCTCAAAGCCTCCCTGATAAAGTGCAACATCCCCACTGACACCTGGGAGTCCCTGGCCAAAGACCGCCCTAAGAGGAGGAAGAGCATCCAGGAGGGCGCTGAGCTCCTCGAGTCTCGTCGCCGAGAGCATGCAGAAACCAAGCGCAGGCAGCGGAAGGAGCGTGCGGCAAACCTGTCCCACCCTCACCTTCCCTCAACCACTGTCTGTCCCACCTGTGACAGGGACTGTAATTCCCGTATTGGACTGTTCAGTCACCTGAGAGCTCACTTTTAGAGTGGAAGCAAGTCTTCCTCGATTTTGAGGGACTGCCTATAATGATGATCTCTCTCTCCATCTGTCTCTCTCTCTCCATCTCTCTCCATCTTTCTCTCTATCCATCTCTCTCTCTGTCCATTTCTGTATCAGTTTCTCTCTCTCTCTCTCCATCTCTCTCTCTCTCTGACTCCCTCTCTCCATCTCCCTCTCTCTCTCTCTATCTCTCTCCCTCTGTCTCTCCATCTGAATTTTTCTATCCATCTCTCTCTGTGTCCTTCCCTCTATCAGTCTGTTTTTCTCTCTCCGTCGCGCTCTCTCTCTCTCAATCCCTCTCTCTCACTCTCTCTCTCTGCCCCCTCACTCTCTCTCTGTCTCTCACTCTCTGTCTCTGTCTCTCTCTGCCCCTCTCTCTGTCTCACTCTCTCTCTCTCTCTCTCTCGCACTCTCTCTCTCTCTCTGTCTCACTCTCTCTCCCTGTCTCACTCTATCTCTCTGCCCCTCTTACTCTCTTGCCTCTCTCTCTCTCTCTCTCTCTTTTCCCCCTGTATCTCTCTCTGCCCCCCTCTCTCTCTGCCCCTCTCACTCTCTCTCTGCCCCTCTCTCTCTCTCTCTGCCCCTCTGTATCTCTCTCTACCCCCTCTCTTTCTCTCTGCCCCTTCTCTCTCTCTCTCTCTGCCCCTCTCTCTGTCTCTCTCTCTCTCTCTCTCTCTGTCTCTCGCTCTCTGTCTCTCTCTCTCTGACTCACTCTGTCTCTGTCACTCTCTCTCATGCTATCTCTCTGCCCCTCTCTCTCTCTACCCCGCTCTCTCTCTCTCTCTCTCTCTGCCCCTCCCTCGTTCTCTCTCTCTCTGCCTTTTTCTCTGTCTCTCTCTCTGTCTCTCTGTCTCTCTCTCTCTGTCTCACTCTGTCTCTGTCACTCTCTCTCATGCTATCTCTCTGCCCCTCTCTCTCTCTCTGCCCCGCTCTCTCTCTCTCTCTCTATCCCTCTATATCTCTCTCTCTCTGCCTCTCCAGCATTCAAAATATTTGCTGTGATTGCAGTGCTGGGGAAATTGTTCCATTGTTTGACCCTCTCCTTCTCTGAGACCATAGGGTTCTTTAAGCTGCCCAGTATTTGCCAGCTCGAGGTCTCAATTATTATTTCAAGAATAAACTGCAGACAAAAGCATATGAATGTGTGAAGTGTGAGTCACCAGACAATTATCAAAGACAGTAACAGAACCAAGGGTTTAATTACGCTGCGAACTCGGGCTGGAAGTTCTTTCATAGTTTGTCATTTTCTTTAAAGTTATTGGGAAATTAACATTTCAATAGTTCAAGGGCTGTTTTTAAATTTTAAATTTTAAGTTTTTATTTTTAACTCTTTCTTCTTTCAACTGCAAAATGGACCAACTTGTGACTATTGGCTGGATATTGTCACCAGCATGTGGGACAAGACAGATTTGTGATGAAACGATGGCCTGAGATAGTGAGAGGTGACAGTTAAATGATTAGCCAAGGATGAGAAATTGGTCTCTTTAGCACCTCCTGATATTGCCTCTGGGGGGCGATAACGGGGCGCTAACGGCTTCCCGACCAGGCGTGGCGAGATGAAGGACACCCGCTAACTTCGGAGGGAGGTTTGCGTCGGCGGCAGGGCATTGGGCCCCTGATCCCGTTCGCTCGGAGAATGTCATCGCCGTGCGTTTCGCACCGGTAACACCCCGACCCGACATGTTTAACGTTAAACGAGCTGGCCTTCTCACTTCTGTGAGTCTCAGTATCTCCTGTCACTTGATGATAAATCAGTCAGGGTTATTTCCTGAGACACCGAGGCTGCTCCAGGAGGGACAGTGTGCGGTAACGAGCGACAGACTGACCCAACGACCCACTTAATCCAGAGGCAAAATATCCTTCCGCCTCTCTGTAAATGACGGCCTAAATATTGAAATATATTTGAACTCACTTGTGTTTGACATAACGAGCCGTTGTACCAATGTAGGGGTCACTCCTCAATCTATTACAATTGGGGAGTCAGCTAGCAGTTTGAAACATCAACGGGTCCCGAACACCACTCCGTCGGGTAACGGAGAACAAACTGACGTCTTGGGACTGTGGGACATATACAACAGCAAATTGCAATTATATAACGCCTTTAACATAGTAAAACATTCCATGGTGCTTCACAGGAGTGTTATAAAACATAATTTAATACCACGCTACATAAGGAGATGTTAGGGCAGGTGACCAAAAGCTTGGTTAAAAAGGGAGCTTTTAACGAGCGTCTTAAAGGAGGAGTGAGGTAGAGAGACGGAGAGGTTTAGGGAGGGAGTTCCAGAGCTTGGGTCCCAGGCAACAGAAGGCACGGCCACCGATGGTTGAGCGATTATAATCAGGGATGCTCAATAGGGCAGAATTTGAGGAGCGCAGACATCTCGGGGGGTTGTGTGACTGGAGGAGATTACAGAGATAGGGAGGGCCGTGGAGGGATTTGAAAATAAGGATGTGAATTTTGAAATTGAGGTGTTGCTTAACTGGAAGCCAATGTAGGTCAGCGAGCACAGGGGGTGATGGGTGAGCTGGACTGGGTGCGAGTTAGGACACGGGGCAGTGAGCACAGGTGGTGATGGGTGAGCGGGACTGGGTGCGAGTTAGGACACGGGGCAGCGAGTACAGGGGGTGATGGGTGAGCGGGACTGGGTGCGAGTTAGGACACGGGGCAGTGAGCACAGGGGGTGATGGGTGAGCGGGACTGGGTGCGAGTTAGGACACGGGGCAGTGAGCACAGGGGGCGATGGGTGAGTGGGACTCGGTGCGAGTTAGGACACGGGTCAGTGAGCACAGGGGGTGATGGGTGAGCAGGACATGGTGCGAGTTAGGACACGGGGCAGTGAGCACGGGGGGGGGGAGGGGTGATGGGTGAGCGGGACTCGGTGCGAGTTAGGACACAGGCAGCCGAGTTTTGGATCCCCTCTAGTTTACGTAGGGTAGAATGTGGAAGGACAGCCAGGAGTGCATTGGAATAGTCAAGTCTAGAGGTAACAAAGGCATGTGTGAGGGCTTCAGCAGCGGATGAGCTGAGGCAGGGGCGGAGACGGGCGATGTCACTGAATGAGGCGGTCTTAGTTATGCTGTGGATATGTAGTCGAAAGCTCATTTCAGGGTGAACTATGACACCCAGGTTGTGAACAGTCTGGTTCAGTCTCAGACAGGAGTTGGGGAGAGGGATGGATTCAGTGGCTGGGGAACGGAGTTTGTGGCGGGGACTGAAAACAATGGCTTCGGTCTTCCCTATATTTGGTTGGAGGAAATTTCTGCTCAGGCTGCCGATAATATAGTCATGAAGGGGAAGAGATGGAAAGGCATCCGAGAGGGAAATTAGAGATGGTGTCCCAAATAAATGGGTTGCGGAGATAGTGATAGTTCAAATACCATCTAAATTAGGCAAGATCTGGATTCCAGGATGCGTGGGTGAAGACACTGAAACTCGAGGTCTCACCTCAATCCCTTCCCCGTGATCTCTGAGCTCGGGGGCTGGGGGTTGGCGATCGGAACAACCGAGGAACATCGGCCCACTCACAGCTGCTGGTTGCTTAATACCGATTGTGTATACTTCACCTTCACCCACACGTTTACCTGATCATCTGTTCAACCCCGACCGCCAGCTGTCTGACTGGGAGCGAGGGCCAGACGTCTCCTGTCTGACAGAGCCAGACGTCTCCTGTCTGACAGAGCCAGACGTCTCCTGTCTGACTGAGAGCCAGATGTCTCCTGTCTGACTGGGAGCGAGAGCCAGACGTCTCCTGTCTGACTGGGAGCGGGAGCCAGACGTCTCCTGTCTGACAGAGCCAGACGTCTCCTGTCTGACTGAGAGCCAGATGTCTCCTGTCTGACTGAGAGCGAGAGTCAGACATCTCCTGTCTGACTGGGAGCGGGAGCCAGACGTCTCCTGTCTGACTGAGAGCCAGATGTCTCCTGTCTGACTGGGAGCGAGAGCCAGACGTCTCCTGTCTGACAGAGCCAGACGTCTCCTGTCTGACTGGGAACGAGAGCCAGACGTCTCCTGTCTGACAGAGCCAGACGTCTCCTGTCTGACTGAGAGCCAGATGTCTCCTGTCTGACTGGGAGCGAGAGCCAGACGTCTCCTGTCTGACAGAGCCAGACGTCTCCTGTCTGACTGAGAGCCAGATGTCTCATGTCTGACTGGGAGCGAGAGCCAGACATCTCCTGTCTGACTGAGAGCCAGACGTCTCCTGTCTGACAGAGCCAGATGTCTCCTGTCTGGCTGAGAGCCAGACGTCTCCTGTCTGACTGGGAACGAGAGCCAGACGTCTCCTGTCTGACTGGGAGCGAGAGCCAGACGTCTCCTGTCTGACTGAGAGTGAGAGCCAGACGTCTCCTGTCTGACTGGGAGCGAGAGCCATATGCCTCCTGTCTGACTGGGAGCAAAAGCCAGACATCTCCTGTCTGATTGAGAGCCAGACGTCTCCTGTCTGACTGAGAGCCAGACGTCTCCTGTCTGACAGAGCCTGACGTCCCCTGTCTGACTGGGAGCGAGAGCCAGACGTCTCCTGTCTGACTGAGAGCGAGAGCCAGATGTCTCCTGTCTGACTGAGAGACAGTCGTCTCCTGTCTGACTGAGCGCGAGAGCCAGACGTCTCCTGTCTGACTGAGAGACAGTCGTCTCCTGTCTGACTGGGAGCGAGAGCGAGACGTCTCCTGTCTGACTGGGAATGAGAGCCAGACGTCTCCTGTCTGACTGAGAGCAAGAGCCAGATGTCTCCTGTCTGGCTGAGAGCGAGAGCCAGACATCTCCTGTCTGACTGAGAGACAGATGTCTCCTGTCTGACTGGGAGCGAGAGCCAGACGTCTCCTGTCTGACTGGGAGCGAGAGCCAGATGTCTCCTCTCTGACTGCGAGCAAGAGCCAGATGTCTCCTGTCTGACTGAGAGCCAGACGTCCCCTGTCTGACTGGGAGCGAGAGCCAGACGTCTCCTGTCTGACTGGGAGCGAGAGCCAGACATCTCCTGTTTGACTTGGAGCGAGAGCCAGACATCTCCTGTCTGACTGGGAGCGAGAGCCATTTGCCTCCTGTCTGACTGGGAGCAAGAGCCAGACGTCTCCTGTCTGACTGAGAGCGAGAGCCAGACGTCTCCTGTCTGACTGAGAGCGAGAGCCAGACATCTCCTGTCTGACTGAGAGCCAGACATCTCCTGTCTGACAGAGCCAGATGTCTCCTGTCTGACAGAGCCAGACGTCTCCTGTCTGACTGAGAGCGAGAGACAGACGTCTCCTGTCTGACTGAGAGCCAGACGTCTCCTGTCTGACTGGTAGCAAGAGCCAGACGTCTCCTGTCTGACTGAGAGCGAGAGCCAGACATCTCCTGTCTGACTGGGAGAGAGAGCCAGACGTCTCCTGTCTGACTGGGAATGAGAGCATACGTCTCCTGTCTGACTGGGAACAAGAGCCAGACGTCTCCTGTTGAGTGGAAGCGAGAGCCAGACGTCTCCTGTCTGACTGAGAGCCAGACGTCTCCTGTCTGACTGAGAGTCAGACGTCTCCTGTCTGACTGAGAGCAAGAGCCAGACGTCTCCTGTCTGACTGGGAGTGAGAGTCAGACGTCTCCTGTCTGACTGGGAACGAGAGCCAGACGTCTCCTGTCTGACTGAGAGTGAGAGCCAGACGTCTCCTGTTGATTGAGAGCGAGAGCCAGACGTCTCCTGTTTGACTGGGAGCAAGAGCCAGATGTCTCCTGTCTGATTGGGAGCGAGAGCCAGACATCTCCTGTCTGATTGAGAGCCAGCCGTCTCCTGAATGATTGGGAGCGAGAGCCAGACGTCCCCTGTCTGACTGAGAGCGAGAGCCAGACGTCTCCTGTCTGACTGAGAGCCAGACGTCTCCTGTCTGACTGGGAACGAGAGCCAGACGTCTCCTGTCTGACTGAGAGCGAGAGCCAGACGTCTCCCGTCTCACTGAGAATGAGTGCCAGACATCTCGTATCTGACTGAGAGCCAGACGTCTGCTGTCTGACTGAAAGTGAGAGCCAGACATCTCCTGTCTGACTGGAAGCGAGAGCCAGACGTCTCCTGTCTGACTAGGAGTGAGAGCCAGACATCTCCTGTCTGACTGAGAGCAAGAGCCAGACATCTGCTGTCTGACTGCGAGCGAGAGCCAGACGTCTCCTGTCTGACTGCGAGCGAGAGCCAGACGTCTTCTGTCTGACTGGGAATGAGAGCCAGACGTCTCCTCTTGAGTGGAAGAGAAAGCCAGACATCTCCTGTCTGACTGAGAGCCAGACATCTCCTGTCTGACTGGGAACGAGAGCCAGACATCTGCTGTCTGACTGGGAGTGAGAGTCAGACATCTCCTGCCTGACTGGGAGCGAGAGTCAGACGTCTCCTGTCTGACTGAGAGCGAGAGCCAGACGTCTCCTGTCTCACTGAGAATGCATGCCAGACATCTCGTGTCTGACTGAGAGCCAGACATCTCCTGTCTGACTGAGAGACAGACGTCTCCTGTCTGACTGAGAGCGAGAGCCAGATGTCTGTTGTCTGACTGGGAGCGAGAGCCTGACATCTCCTGTCTGACTGGGAACGAGAGCCAGACGTCTCCTGTTGAGTGGAAGAGAGAGCCAGATGTCTCCTGTCTGACTGAGAGCCAGACATCTCCTGTCTGACTGGGAGTGAGAGCCAGACGTCTCCTGTCTGACGGAGAGTGAGAGCCAGACGTCTCCTGTCTGACTGCTAGACAGATGTCTCCTGTCTGACTGGGAAAGAGAGCGAGACGTCTCCTGTCTGACTGAGAGTGAGAGCCAGACGTCTCCTGTCTGACTGGGAGCGAGAGCCATATGCCTCCTGTCTGACTGGGAGCAAAAGCCAGACATCTCCTGTCTGATTGAGAGCCAGACGTCTCCTGTCTGACTGAGAGCCAGACGTCTCCTGTCTGACAGAGCCTGACGTCCCCTGTCTGACTGGGAGCGAGAGCCAGACGTCTCCTGTCTGACTGAGAGCGAGAGCCAGATGTCTCCTGTCTGACTGAGAGACAGTCGTCTCCTGTCTGACTGAGCGCGAGAGCCAGACGTCTCCTGTCTGACTGAGAGACAGTCGTCTCCTGTCTGACTGGGAGCGAGAGCGAGACGTCTCCTGTCTGACTGGGAATGAGAGCCAGACGTCTCCTGTCTGACTGAGAGCAAGAGCCAGATGTCTCCTGTCTGGCTGAGAGCGAGAGCCAGACATCTCCTGTCTGACTGAGAGACAGATGTCTCCTGTCTGACTGGGAGCAAGAGCCAGACGTCTCCTGTCTGACTGGGAGCGAGAGCCAGATGTCTCCTCTCTGACTGCGAGCAAGAGCCAGATGTCTCCTGTCTGACTGAGAGCCAGACGTCCCCTGTCTGACTGGGAGCGAGAGCCAGACGTCTCCTGTCTGACTGGGAGCGAGAGCCAGACATCTCCTGTTTGACTTGGAGCGAGAGCCAGACATCTCCTGTCTGACTGGGAGCGAGAGCCATTTGCCTCCTGTCTGACTGGGAGCAAGAGCCAGACGTCTTCTGTCTGACTGAGAGCGAGAGCCAGACGTCTCCTGTCTGACTGAGAGCGAGAGCCAGACATCTCCTGTCTGACTGAGAGCCAGACATCTCCTGTCTGACAGAGCCAGATGTCTCCTGTCTGACAGAGCCAGACGTCTCCTGTCTGACTGAGAGCGAGAGACAGACGTCTCCTGTCTGACTGAGAGCCAGACGTCTCCTGTCTGACTGGTAGCAAGAGCCAGACGTCTCCTGTCTGACTGAGAGCGAGAGCCAGACATCTCCTGTCTGACTGGGAGAGAGAGCCAGACGTCTCCTGTCTGACTGGGAATGAGAGCATACGTCTCCTGTCTGACTGGGAACAAGAGCCAGACGTCTCCTGTTGAGTGGAAGCGAGAGCCAGACGTCTCCTGTCTGACTGAGAGCCAGACGTCTCCTGTCTGACTGAGAGTCAGACGTCTCCTGTCTGACTGAGAGCAAGAGCCAGACGTCTCCTGTCTGACTGGGAGTGAGAGTCAGACGTCTCCTGTCTGACTGGGAACGAGAGCCAGACGTCTCCTGTCTGACTGAGAGTGAGAGCCAGACGTCTCCTGTTGATTGAGAGCGAGAGCCAGACGTCTCCTGTTTGACTGGGAGCAAGAGCCAGATGTCTCCTGTCTGATTGGGAGCGAGAGCCAGACATCTCCTGTCTGATTGAGAGCCAGCCGTCTCCTGAATGATTGGGAGCGAGAGCCAGACGTCCCCTGTCTGACTGAGAGCGAGAGCCAGACGTCTCCTGTCTGACTGAGAGCCAGACGTCTCCTGTCTGACTGGGAACGAGAGCCAGACGTCTCCTGTCTGACTGAGAGCGAGAGCCAGACGTCTCCCGTCTCACTGAGAATGAGTGCCAGACATCTCGTATCTGACTGAGAGCCAGACGTCTGCTGTCTGACTGAAAGTGAGAGCCAGACATCTCCTGTCTGACTGGAAGCGAGAGCCAGACGTCTCCTGTCTGACTAGGAGTGAGAGCCAGACATCTCCTGTCTGACTGAGAGCAAGAGCCAGACATCTGCTGTCTGACTGCGAGCGAGAGCCAGACGTCTCCTGTCTGACTGCGAGCGAGAGCCAGACGTCTTCTGTCTGACTGGGAATGAGAGCCAGACGTCTCCTCTTGAGTGGAAGAGAAAGCCAGACATCTCCTGTCTGACTGAGAGCCAGACATCTCCTGTCTGACTGGGAACGAGAGCCAGACATCTGCTGTCTGACTGGGAGTGAGAGTCAGACATCTCCTGCCTGACTGGGAGCGAGAGTCAGACGTCTCCTGTCTGACTGAGAGCGAGAGCCAGACGTCTCCTGTCTCACTGAGAATGCATGCCAGACATCTCGTGTCTGACTGAGAGCCAGACATCTCCTGTCTGACTGAGAGACAGACGTCTCCTGTCTGACTGAGAGCGAGAGCCAGATGTCTGTTGTCTGACTGGGAGCGAGAGCCTGACATCTCCTGTCTGACTGGGAACGAGAGCCAGACGTCTCCTGTTGAGTGGAAGAGAGAGCCAGATGTCTCCTGTCTGACTGAGAGCCAGACATCTCCTGTCTGACTGGGAGTGAGAGCCAGACGTCTCCTGTCTGACGGAGAGTGAGAGCCAGACGTCTCCTGTCTGACTGCTAGACAGATGTCTCCTGTCTGACTGGGAAAGAGAGCGAGACGTCTCCTGTCTGACTGAGAGCCAGATGTCTCCTGACTGACTGGGAACGAGAGCCACAAGTCTCCTGTCTGACTGAGAGCGAGAGTCAGATGTCTCCTGTCTGACTGAGAGCAAGAGCCAGACATCTCCTGTCTCACTGAGAATGAGAGCCAGACATCTCGTGTCTGACTGAGAGCCAGACGTCAGCTGTCTGACTGAAAGTGAGAGCCAGACATCTCCTGTCTGACTGGGAGCGAGAGCCAGATGTCTCCTGACTGACTGGGAACGAGAGCCAGACGTCTCCTGTCTGACTGCAAGACAGATGTCTCCTGTCTGACTGGGAAAGAGACCGAGACGTCTCCTGTCTGACTGGGAATGAGAGCCAGACGTCTCCTGTTGACTGGAAGCGATAGCCAGACGTCTCCTGTCTGACTGAGAGCGAGAGCCAGACGTCACCTGTCTGACTGAGAGCGAGAGCCAGACATCTCCTGTCTGACTGGGAGCGAGAGCCAGACGTCTCCTGTCTGACTGGGAATGAGAGCCAGACATCTCCTGACTGGGAGCGAGAGCCAGACATCTCGTGTCTGACTGAGAGCCAGACGTCTGCTGTCTGACTGAAAGTGAGAGCCAGACGTCTCCTGTCTGACTGGAAGCGAGAGCCAGACGTCTCCTGTCTGACTAGGAGTGAGAGCCAGACGTCTCCTCTTGAGTGGAAGAGAAAGCCAGACGTCTCCTGTCTGACTGAGAGCCAGACATCTCCTGTCTGACTGGGAACGAGAGCCAGACGTCTTCTGTCTGACTGGGAGTGAGAGTCAGACATCTCCTGCCTGACTGGGAGCGAGAGTCAGACGTCTCCTGTCTGACTGAGAGCGAGAGCCAGACGTCTCCTGTCTCACTGAGAATGCATGCCAGACATCTCGTGTCTGACTGAGAGCCAGACATCTCGTGTCTGACTGAGGGACAGACGTCTCCTGTCTGACTGAGAGCGAGAGCCAGACGTCTGCTGTCTGACTGGGAGCGAGAGCCAGACGTCTGCTGTCTGACTGGGAGCGAGAGCCAGACATCTCCTGTCTGACTGGGAGTGAGAGCCAGACGTCTCCTGTCTGACGGAGAGCGAAAGCCAGACGTCTCCTGTCTGACTGAGAGCCAGATGTCTCCTGTCTGACTGGGAAAGAGATCGAGACGTCTCCTGTCTGACTGAGAGCCAGATGTCTCCTGACTGACTGGGAACGAGAGCCACATGTCTCCTGTCTGACTGAGAGCGAGAGTCAGATGTCTCCTGTCTGACTGAGAGCAAGAGCCAGACGTCTCCTGTCTCACTGAGAATGAGAGCCAGACATCTCGTGTCTGACTGAGAGCCAGACGTCAGCTGTCTGACTGAAAGTGAGAGCCAGACATCTCCTGACTGACTGGGAACGAGAGCCAGACGTCTCCTGTCTGACTGCAAGACAGATGTCTCCTGTCTGACTGGGAAAGAGACCGAGACGTCTCCTGTCTGACTGAGAGCCAGACGTCTCCTGTCTGACTGGGAAAGAGAGCGAGACGTCTCCTGTCTGACTAAGAGCCAGATGTCTCCTGACTGACCGGGAATGAGAGCCAGACGTCTCCTGTCTGACTGAGAGTGAGAGTCAGATGTCTCCTGTCTGACTGAGAGCAAGAGCCAGACGTCTCCTGTCTCACTGAGAATGAGAGCCAGACATCTCGTGTCTGACTGAGAGCCAGACGTCAGCTGTCTGACTGAAAGTGAGAGCCAGACATCTCCTGTCTGAATGGGAGTGAGAGCCAGATGTCACCTGACTGACTGGGAACGAGAGCCAGACGTCTCCTGTCTGACAGCAAGACAGATGTCTCCTGTCTGACTGGGAAAGAGACCGAGACGTCTCCTGTCTGACTAGGAACGAGAGCCAGACATCTCCTGTCTGACTGGGAATGAGAGCCAGACGTCTCCTGTTGACTGGAAGCGATAGCCAGATGACTCCTGTCTGACTGAGAGCCAGACATCTCCTGTCTGACTGAGAGCGAGAGCCAGACATCTCCTGTCTGACTGAGAGCGAGAGCCAGACGTCACCTGTCTGACTGAGAGCGAGAGCCAGACGTCTCCTGTCTGACTGGGAGCGAGAGCCAGACGTCTCCTGTCTGACTGGGAATGAGAGCCAGACATCTCCTGTTGACTGGAAGCGAGAGCCAGACGTCTCCTGTCTGACTAAGAGCCAGACGTCTCCTGTCTGACTGGGAGCGAGAGCCAGACATCTCCTGTCTGACTGGGAATGAGAGCCAGACGTCTCCTGTCTGACTGAGAGCGAGAGCCAGACGTCTCCTGTTGAGTGGAAGAGAGAACCAGACGTCTCCTGTCTGACTGAGAGCCAGACATCTCCTGTCTGACTGGGAGTGAGAGCCAGACGTCTCCTGTCTGACTGAGAGTGAGAGCCATACGTCTCCTGTCTGACTGAGAGTGAGAGCCAGACGTCTCCCGTCTGACTGCTAGACAGATGTCTCCTGTCTGACTGGGAAAGAGACCGATACGTCTCCTGTCTGACTGAGAGCCAGATGTTTCCTGTCTGACTGGGAACGAGAGCCAGACGTCTCCTGTTGAGTGGAAGAGAGAACCAGACATCTCCTGTCTGACTGGGAGTGAGAGCCAGACGTCTCCTGTCTGACTGAGAGCGAGAGCCAGACATCTCCTGTCTGACTGAGAGCGAGAGCCAGACGTCTCCCGTCTGACTGCTAGACAGATGTCTCCTGTCTGACTGGGAAAGAGACCGAGACGTCTCCTGTCTGACTGAGAGCCAGACATCTCCTGTCTGAATTGAGAGCCAGACGTCTCCTGTCTGACTAGGAACGAGAGCCAGACGTCTCCTGTCTGACTGAGAGCGAGAGCCAGACGTCTCCCGTCTGACTAGGAACGAGAGCCAGACGTCTCCTGTCTGACTGAGAGCGAGAGCCAGACATCTCCCGTCTGACTGCTAGACAGATGTCTCCTGTCTGACTGGGAAAGAGACCGAGACGTCTCCTGTCTGACTGAGAGCCAGACGTCTCCTGTCTGAATTGAGAGCCAGACGTCTCCTGTCTGACTAGGAACGAGAGCCAGACATCTCCTGTCTGACTGGAAGCGAGTGCCAGACGTCTCCTGTCTGACTGCTAGACAGATGTCTCCTGTCTGACTGGGAGCGAGAGCCAGACATCTCCTGTCTGACTGGGAGCGAGAGCCAGACGTCTCCTGTCTGATTGAGAGCCTCACGTCTCCTGTCTGACTGGGAACAAGAGCCAGACGTCTCCTGTCTGACTGAGAATGAGAGCCAGACATCTCGTGTCTGACTGAGAGCCAGACGTCTCCTGTCTCACTGAGAATGAGAGCCAGACATCTCGTGTCTGACTGAGAGCCAGACGTCTGCTGTCTGACTGAAAGCAAGAGCCAGACATCTCTTGTCTGACTGGGAGTGAGAGCCAGACATCTCCTGTCTGACTGGGAGCGAGAGTCAGACATCTGCTGTCTGACTGAAAGCGAGAGCCAGACATCTGCTGTCTGACTGGGAGCGAGAGCCAGACATCTCCTGTCTGACTGGGAGCGAGAGTCAGACGTCTGCTGTCTGACTGAAAGCGAGAGCCAGACGTCTGCTGTCTGACTGGGAGCGAGAGCCAGACATCTCCTGTCTGACTGGGAGCGAGAGCCAGACGTCTCCTGTCTGATTGAGAGCCTCACGTCTCCTGTCTGACTGGGAACGAGAGCCAGACGTCTCCTGTCTGACTGAGAATGAGAGCCAGACATCTCGTGTCTGACTGAGAGCCAGACGTCTCCTGTCTCACTGAGAATGAGAGCCAGACATCTCGTGTCTGACTGAGAGCCAGACGTCTGCTGTCTGACTGAAAGCAAGAGCCAGACATCTCTTGTCTGACTGGGAGTGAGAGCCAGACATCTCCTGTCTGACTGGGAGCGAGAGTCAGACATCTGCTGTCTGACTGAAAGCGAGAGCCAGACATCTGCTGTCTGACTGGGAGCGAGAGCCAGACATCTCCTGTCTGACTGGGAGCGAGAGTCAGACGTCTGCTGTCTGACTGAAAGCGAGAGCCAGACGTCTGCTGTCTGACTGGGAGCGAGAGCCAGACATCTCCTGTCTGACTGGGAGCGAGAGTCAGACGTCTGCTGTCTGACTGAAAGCGAGAGCCAGACGTCTGCTGTCTGACTGAAAGCGAGAGCCAGACGTCTGCTGTCTGACTGGGAGCGAGGGACCAGGTGTGCTCGGTATTTACTTTCATCAGTAATTCTAACCGGACGCTGAAATAAGACATTCCCCGATCTCCCCCACCCCCAGCCCAGCAGCCCGTGCACACAGTACATTGATGATAGGAGCAGGAGGAGGCCATTCAGCCCCTCGAACCTGTTCTATGTGATCAAGCCTGATCCATACCTCAGCTCCACATACCCGCCTTGGTTCCCTAAACCTCAATACCCCCAGCCAACAAAAATACAATTGACCCCCAGCCTCAAGAGAGTTCCAGATTCCCAGCACACTTTGTGTGAAGAAGTGCTCCCTGACATCACCCTGAACGGCCGGGCTCTCATGTTAAGGTTCTGGACTCCCCCACAGGAGGGGATAGTCTCTCCATATTGACATCAAATCCTTTTAACAGCTTTAACTGCGCGATTAGATCACCCTTTAATCTTCTATACCCGAGGGAATACAGGCCTGTTCTCTGAAACCTCAGCAACGTTGTACGTTGAACAGTGACAGGAAACCGAGAGTAGTGGTGAATGGTTGATCCTCGGACTGGAGGAAGGTATACAGTGGTGTTCCCCCGGGGTCAGTACTGGGACCTCTGCTTTCCGTGATATATATTCATTAATTAGACTTGGGTGTACAGGGCACAATTTCAAAATCTGCCGATGACACAAAACTTGGAAGTGTAGACATAGACACAGACAGGCTGGTGAAACGGGCGGACACGGGGCAGATGGAATTTAACCCAGAAAAGTGCGAAGTGATACATTTTGGTTGGAAGAATGAGGAGAGGCAATATAAACTAAAGGGTACAGTCCTAAAGGGGGGACATGAGCAGAGAGACCTGGGGGTATATGGGCACAAATCACTGAAGGTGGCAGGGCAGGTTGAGAAAGGGGTTAAAAAAGCTTATGGGATCCTGGGCTTCATAAATAGAGGCATAGAGTACAAAAGCAAGGAAGTTATGATGAACCTCGGCCACAACTGGAGTATTGTGCCCAATTCTGGGCACCGCATTTTAGGAAGGATGTGAAGGCCTTAGAGAGGGTGCAGGAGATTTACGAGAATGGTTCCAGGGATGAGGGACTTCAGTAATGTGGATAGACTGGAGAAGCTGAGGTTGTTCTCCTTGGGACAGAGAAGGTTGATAGGAGATTTGATCGAGGTGTTCAAAATCATGTGGGGTCTGGACAGAGGTCGAGAGAAACTGTTCCCATTGGTGGAAGGGTCGGGAACTAGAGGGACACAGATTTAAGGCGATTGGCAGAAGAACCAAAGGCGACACGAGGAAAAACTTTTTCCCGCAGCGAGTGGTTAGGATCTGGAATGCGCTGCCTGAGAGGGTGGTGGAGGCAGACTCAATCACTGCTTTCAAAAGGGAGTTGGATAAGTTCCTGAAAGGAAACAATTTCAGAGCTATGGGGAAAGGGCAGGGAGTGGGCCTGACTGAGGGGCTCTGGCAGAGAGCCGGCACAGGCTCGACGGGCCGAATGGCCTCCTGTACTGGAACCGTTCTGTGATTCTATGAACCTATCCTCATAATTTAACCCCTTTAGCCCGGGTATCAGTCTAGAGAATCTGCACTGCTCCCCCTCCGAGGCCGATATACCCTCCCTGAGGGGCGAGGCCCAGGACTGAACGCAGTTACTGCACACAGGGTCTGACCAGGGCTGTGTACAGCTGGAGCATCACCTCCTCACTTTGTATTCCAGACCCCTGCAGATGAAAGCCGACATCTCATTCGCCGTGTTGATTACTATTTGTACCGTTCCGTCGAGCCTTTTATGATTTGTGTACCTGGATACTCCACCTACCCAGTTTCTCACCATCTAATATTCTGATCCATCTTTGTTGGGTCCAAAGTGATGAGCTCACACCTTCCCCACATTGAGCTCCATCGACCACGGCACTTCATTGGCTGTAAAGCGCTTTGGGACATCCAGTGGTCGTGAAAGGCGCTATATAAATGCAAGTCTTTCTTTCTTTCTTTTTATTAGGATATTTTCAAATTCAAACAATTATCCGGTTGCCTTTTGAATGAATTTCTGGATTCGGCTTCAAGTGCAGTTTGCGGTAGTTTGTCGAGAGAATTCTGCAATCTTTAATTCTGTATGTGTTTAATTTTTGCGTCTTCCCGTCACCGTTCGATCTTATACATCCTACGGTGAGCTGCAAGCCAAACTCTGCACTGAACACAACGACACCATGCAGGCCGTGATCCTTACCAACGGATCCATTACAGACCCAATCCACGTCTGGACCGGGGTCAAACAGGGCTGCGTCATCGCTCCAACCCTCTTCTCAATCTTCCTCGCTGCAAAGCTCCACCTCACCCTCAACAAGCTCCCCGCTGGAGTGGAACTAAACTATAGAACCAGTGGGAACCTGTTCAACCTTCGTCGTCTCCAGGCCAGATCCATGGTCGTCCCAACCTCTGTCAATGAACTACAGAACACGGACGGTGCTTGCGTCTGCGCACATTCAGAGACCGAACTCCAAGCCATCGTCAACACCTTCATCGAGCATACAAAAGCATGGGCCCTACACTAAACATCCGTAAGACGCAGGTCTTCCACCAACCTGATCCCGCCATACAGCACTGCCCCCCAGTCATCAAGATCCACGGCCCTGGACAACGTGGACCACTTTCCCAACCTCGGGAGCCTCTTATCAGCAAGGACAGACATCGATGTCGAGGTCCAACACCGCCTCCAGTGCGCCAGTGCAGCCTTTGGTCCTGAGGAAGAGAGTGTTCAAGGATCAGGCCCTCAAATCTGGCACCAAGCTCATGGTCTACAGGGCTAGAGTGATACCCGCCCTCCTGTATGGCTCAGAGATGTGGACTATATACAGCTGGAGAAATACCACCAACGATGTCTCCGCAAGATCCTGCAAATCCACTGGGAGGACAGACGCACCAACATCAGTGTTCTCGATCAGGTCAACATCCCCAGCATCGAAGCACTGACCACACTCGACCAGCGCAGGCAGCGGAAGGAGCGTGCGGCAAACCAGTCCCACCCTCCCTTTCCTTCAACCACTGTCTGTCCCACCTGTGACAGAGACTGTAATTCCTGTATTGGACTGTTCAGCCACCTGAGAACTCACTTCAGGAGTGGAAACAAGTCTTCCTCGATTCCGAGGGACTGCCTATGATGATGATGATGTTATACATCGCTCGGGTACGAGCAGCGGAACCAGTGATGAAATGCTCAGGCCCAGAGTTTACACACAGCTCGTGTAACCAGCACTCTGCGGGGTACACATTGTACTTTGCTGATTCACCATCAGTAATTACATCCACAGTTCCAAACTCTATTATAAACTGGTAAAGGAGGCTGAGTGTCACACATCAGAGTTTAACTCTTCCCTGACACATTAGGAAGTAACCATCGCTGAATAGATGTCACGCGGGAATTGCAGCATCCATGATTCTCACTGCACCCTAATTGTTTAATCATTGCAGGCAAATTTAATTAAAGCATTCAATATTAATAAAGCGTGTGTTGCATGATTCCATGTGTGACTTGGTCTGCACACTCCAGTGGTTTTACAGTGGGATTCGATGATCACTGACTGTTAGTCTGTCAGGTCACTGTGCAATGGAACTCATCACTCAGATTCTAACTTCCCCATTGACACTATTTCACACTTCATTACACACACAATCTCTGCTTCAATATCCGTGAAATTAGTCCCTGAGTGAACTGCAGGTTCAGCGGCAGCAACAAATCGGACAGGTTTATCCGAGGCTGGTTGGAATGACGGAGGTGTGGAGCAGGGTCTGGGCAGGGGCCTGGCTATTACGGGCGAGCGGGCTGAGGAGAGCGTCCATTGCTCAGGCGCTTGGCTCTGGAATCCAGCCGATTAATGCCTTGCCTTCCTGCAGGAACACAGACCCAATGTGGGCCATCACGTGTCACGTGTGGTATGTGGAGGGTCATGCCATGTGCCCCATGTGTCGAGTGACACGTGTCGTATGTTGCATGTCACATCACATGCCACGTGTCACACGTTGCGTGTCACATATTGCTTGCCGCGTGCCACCGATCGAGTGTCTCGACTCAGCGGACGGACAAAGACCGAGCCCCGTGACCCGTTGACTCGCTTCCCCACTCGGCAAGGGAGGCGGCTTCTGTCACATCGGCGAGTCAGCCATTGTTCTAACACATCGTCTTAAACTGAGAAAGGCTGAGTCCGGCTCGCGAATACATTCCACCAATCAGCTGGGGTCAGGGAAGGAAATGGCGGAGACACGGAGGGGCTGAACCCCCGTTACTGACTGGGGCTGGGCCTGGAGAATCGAGTCTCCCCACCCACACCACATCAGGAAAACCAGACCTCAGTGAGGGCCGAGGCCCAGCTCACACAGAGGGGGGTGGAGGTTCAGGAGGAGGGGTAATTAAACTGGATCAATAGATCTCTCACACGCTGCCCCAGATATTCCCCATTACCCTCCCTGCTCATTACCCCCTTCCCCCTCCTGCCCCCTCCTCACACCCCCCAACCACCTCCCCCTCCCCTCCTCATTCCCCTCTCTAATCCCCTCCCCCCTCCCCACCCCCTCTAATCCCCTCCCCCTCACCCTCCCCTTTTCTCCCCCCTCGAAACCCCTCCAGCATCCTCCTCACCCTCCCTCCAACCCCCTCCCCCTCCCCTCCCCTCCCCCTCCCCTCCCCCCTCTAATCCCCTCCAGCACCCTCCCCACCAGCCCTCCAACCCCCTCCTCTCCCCTCCCCCCTCTAATCCCCTCCACGCCACTCCCCTCCTCCCTCCCCACCCTCTCTAATACCCTCCCCTCCCCCTCTAATCCCCTCTCCCCCCTCCACTCCCCTCCCCCCTCTAATCCCCTCCCCGCCCCTCCTCCCCCTCCAGCCCCCTCCCCACCACTCCCCCTCCCCGCCCCTTCCCCTCACCACCCCCTCTAATCCCCTCCCCACCCCTCCCCCTCCCCAACCCCTCTAATCCCCTCCCCCTCCCTGCCTTTACCCCCTCTAATCCGCTCCCCACTCCTCCCAACTTCAACCCCCTCCCCGCCCCTCCCACTCCCCCAACAACCCGCTCCCTGCCCCGCTCCACCCCCTCTAATCCCCTCCCCCTCCCCCCTCCAACCCCCTCCCCATCCCTCCCCCTCCCACCCCCCTCCCCCTCTCCGCTCCCCTCTCCCACCCCCACTAATCCCCTCCCCACCTTAACCCCCTAACCCCTCCAACCAACTCCCCGCCCCATCCCCTCCAACTCCTTCCCCCTTGCTTCCTCCCCTCCCTTTCCCTCCTCCTCCCCATCTGCAGGGCCCCTAACCCTCCCCTCTCTCCTCCTGCCCATCCCCTCCTTCCCCCACCCACTGCACAACATGTTACCAACACACTTTCCTGCAAACATCTAGGAGAATAGGAACAGGAGGCAGCCATTCTGCCCCTCGAGCCTGTTGCACCATTCAATCAGATCGCTGCTGATCTGTGACCATACTCCATCCAGCCGCCTTTGTTCCCTCACCGTTAATACCCATCCCGAACAAAACTCTGCCAGTCTCAGCAACTACTAAATGAGCGATAGTTGGGAGTGACGGAGTGGGTGCTGAAACTCAGGGACATTCACTGCCTGTCATGTATGTACTTTCGGATCACTAGCCACTAGATGGCGTCACTGTTGGAGGCCAATGGGCTGCACGCCCGTGTGTGCAGCCCAAGTATAAAATGCCAGCTATTTTGTATATTAGTCACTTTGGACCTTAATAAAGCAGAGCCAAGGTTATACCTCTTGGAGTTAAACAGTACTCAGTCTAACAGTTATTGCATACACAATACTGCCTGTCTGATTAAATCACCAGAGTGTAAACCCGAGTATGTTAACATCTTATAGCCTTCAGCAAAGTCATTTTCATTTTTATCTAGACAGACTTAAATCAATTAATTGTATTCAGCAGCCAGTATCTGCCTGACTTAATCCCACAGCTGGGAATTGAGGCTGGCCGAGAGGCCGGGACAAGCAAGTGAACATTCTGCCTGTTCGAGTCTCACCGTGTCTTACTGTCAGTACAGGAAAGGTCGGAGTTTGCAAAAGGGTTGTTCAGTATTCTGTGAATTGACCCAGATCGTCGAATTGTCTGATTATTGCATTACTGCGCACAGTTCTGGTCGCTATATTATAAAAAAATAAAATAGAGGCACTGGAGAAGGTGAAAAAAAGATTTACTAGGGTGATACCAAAACTGTGAGGTTATACCCTCCTGGGAAGGCTGAACAGGTGGGAGCACTTTTCCCGAGACAGGAGAAGGGTGAGGGGTGACTAGATAGAGGCCTTTCAGATTATGGTGGGGTTCGATAGGGTAGACGGGGGGGAAGATGTTTCCCCCTGTGGGGGAGACCAGAACTCAGGGCCACCAATATCAGACAGTCAGTAATATGGGGAATTCAGGAGAAACTTCTTTACCCAGAGAGCGGTGAGAATGTGGAACTCGCTGCCACAGGGAGGGGTTGAGGTGAATAGTATCGATGTATTTAAGGGGAAGCTGGATAAACACATGAGGGAGAAGGGAATAGAAGGATATGGGGATAGGGAGGGAGATGGAGAGGGGTGGGAGGGGCTGGTGTGGAGCCGAATGGCCGAATGACTGGTTTCTGTGCTGTCAATGCTGGGTAATCGTTCCATCGGGCCCATCAGTCCCACTCCATAGTGTTCTATTGTAGACTTTGTTCCTTTTTAAATCTACACAAATGTCACACGGTAATTCCTTCTGCAGCTGTTCCTGATAATGACCTCAGTCGGAGAACTGCACATGACAAATTATTGAAGAATAAATGAAACTAGCCCCTTGCCGACTGCTCCTGAAACGTTGTGACAGTAATACCCGAATCCCAGAGAGGAAAGCACGGAGAGTGTTTGCAGAGAGAAGGTTCCAACTGATCGGGACATTAGTTATTGACCCAGTTATTGTTTAACCAAATGGTTATAACTCTTGGCAACCTCTCACTCTCACTCTAACTCTGGCTCACCGCCTCTCCCCATGACAACTTTAACCTGTTGACCTCATCACTGACTCCCCAACCAGAGGAAACAGATTTTTCCCATTCACTCCATCACAATATCCTTCACCATTTTAAAATGTCGCTGAAATTTCCTCCTGGCCTTCTCTGCTCCCGTGGGTATCGTGCCGATATCTCGGAGTCCCCTCGTAACTCGAGTTTCCCATCCCTGGACCCACCTGGTGGATCTACTCTGAATAGTCCCCGTGTCTTTAATGCCCGTTCTATAATGGGGCACCCAAAACTGCACCCAGTCTCAACCTGTGCGATAACTCATCCTTTGCACAGATATATCATTCATTCTCATCGCATGTTGACATGTTTTGGTTTAATTGACATCAAGATGTTGCTCCGACATTAAATTCAGCGCACCAGGGAACAGCTTCACAGGGTGGGGCTCACTGCGAGAATCGTGTTTCTCGCAAACCATATCAGTTTGAGACAATGGTATCTGTTGATGCATACAGTCATTCACCTCATCTCTGTCCCCCCACCCTTTCCTTCAAACACTGTCTGTCCCACCTGTGACAGAGACTGTATTTCCCGTATTGGACTGTTCAGCCACCAAAGAACTCACTTCAGGAGTGGAAGCAAGTCTTCCTCGACTCCGAGGGACTGCCTATGCTGATGATGGTTTCAAACTGAAGACAAATTGATGAACTTCAACCTCTTTACAAGTGGACATCCACCCTCACTGACCCATGACCCATGAACTCCATCCGGGTCAGGCATCTCACTGACCCATGACCCATGAACTCCAGCCAGGTCAGGCCTCTCACTGACTCATGACCCATGAACTCCAGCCGATGTAACTAGCAGAGTGGACAAGGGAGAACCAGTGGATGTGGTGTATTTGGACTTTCAGAAGGCTTTTGACAAGGTCCCACACAAGAGATTGGTGTGCAAAGTCAAAGCACATGGTATTGGGGGTAATGTACTGATGTGGATAGAGAACTGGTTGGCGACAGGAAGCAGAGAGTCGGGATAAACGGGTCTTTTTCAGAATGACAGGCAGTGACTAGTGGAGTGCCGCAGGGCTCAGTGCTGGGATCTCAGCTCTTTACAATATACCTTAACGATTTAGATGAAGGAATTGAGTGTAATATCTCCAAGTTTGCAGATGACACTAAGCTGGGTGGTGGTGTGAGCTGTGAGGAGGATGCTAAGAGGCTGCAGGGTGACTTGGACAGGTTAGGTGAGTGGGCAAATGCATGGCAGATACAGTATAATGTGGATAAATGTGAGGTTATCCACTTTGGTGATAAAAACACGAAGGCAGAATATTATCTGAATGGCGGCACACTAGGAAAAGGGGAGGTGCAACGAGACCTGGGTGTCATGGTTCATCAGTCACTGAAAGTGGGCATGCAGGTACAGCAGGCAGTGAAGGCAAATAGTATGTTGGCCTTCATAGCTAGGGGATTTGAGTATAGGAGCAGGGAGGTCTTACTGCAATTGTACAGGGCCTTAGTAAGGCCTCACCTGGAATATTGTGTTCAGTTTTGATCTCCTAGTCTGAGGAAGGACATTCTTGCTATTGAGGGAGTGCAGCGAAGGTTCACCAGACTGATTCCCGGGATGGCTGGGCTGACATATGAGGAGAGACTGGATCAACTGGGCCTTTATTCACTGGAGTTTAGAAGGATGAGAGGGGATCTCATAGAAACATATAAGATTCTGACGGGACTGGGCAGGTTAGATGGGGGAAGAATGTTCCTGGTGTTGGGGAAGTCCAGAACCAGGGGACACAGTCTTAGGATAAGGGGTAGGCCATTTAGGACTGAGATGAGGAGAAACTTCTTCACCCAGAGAGTTGTTAACCTGTGGAATTCCCTGCCGCAGAGAGTTGTTGATGCCAGTTCACTGGATATATTCAAGAGGGAGTTAGATATGGCTCTTACGGTTAAAGGGATCAAGGGGTATGGAGAGAAAGCAGGAAAGGGTTACTGAAGGAATGATTAGCCATGATCTTATTGAATGGCGGTGCAGGCTCGAAGGGCCGAATGGCCTACTCCTGCACCTATTTTTCTATGTTTCTATGTTTCTATGTCAGGCCTCTCACTGACCCATGACCCATGACCCATGACCCATGAACTCAAGTCAGGTCAGGCCTCTCACTGAACCATGACCCATGAACTCCAGCCGGGTCAGGCCTCTCACTGACCCATGACCGATGAACTCTGGCCAAGTCAGGCCCCTGACTGACCCATGACCCATGAACACTGGCGCGGTCAGGTCTCTCACTGACCCATTACCCTTAAACTCCAGACGGGTCAGGCCCCTCACTGACCCATGAACCATGAACTCCAGACAGGGTAGGACTCTCACTGGCCCATGACCCATGAACTCCAGCCAGGTCAGCCCTCTCACTGACCCATGACCCATGAACTCTGGCCAGGAAATGGATCTGCAAATGTTTTAGTAAGTTAAAGGTTAAAGGGGCAGATTTAGTGCCCCCACTGATCTGACTCGGGAGAGAGGCTGCGAAATGCAAATTATCACCATCACTGCGAGGCCTGAGGGACTGGGCCCTTCCCCCGGGGCCCTGTGGGACTGGGCCCTTCTCCTGGGGCCTGTGGGACTGGGCCCTTCCCCTGGGGCCTGTGGGACTGGGCCCTTCCCCTGGGGACTGTGGGACTGGGCCCTTTCCCTGGGGCCTGAGGGACTGGGCCCTTCCCCCGGAGCCTGCCCTGTGGGACTGGGCCCTTCCCCCGGAGCCTGTGGGACTGGGCCCTTCCCCTGGGGCCTGTGGGACTGGGCCCTTTCCCTGGGGCCTGAGGGACTGGGCCCTTCCCCCGGAGCCTGCCCTGTGGGACTGGGCCCTTCCCCCGGAGCCTGTGGGACTGGGCCCTTCCCCTGGGGCCTGTGGGACTGGGCCCTTCCCCTGGGGCCTGTGGGACTGAGCCCTTCCCTCGGAGCCTGCCCTGTGGGACTGGGCCCATCCCCCGGAGCCTGTGGGACCGGGCCCTTACCCGGAGCCTGTGGGACTGGGCCCTTCCCCCAGGGCCCTGTGGGACTGGGCCCTTCCCCCGGGGCCCTGTGGGACTGGGCCCTTCCCCCGGGGCCCTGTGGGACTGGACCCTTCCCCCAGGGCCTGTGGGACTGGGCCCTTCCCCTGGGGCCTGATGGACTGGGCCCTTCCCCCGGGGCCTGTCCTGTGGGACTGGGCCCTTCCCCCGGGGCCTGTCCTATGGGACTGGGCCCTTCCCCCGGGGCCCTGTGGGACTGGGCCCTTCCCCCGGGGCCCTGTGGAACTGGGCCCTTCCCCCGGTGTCCTGCCCTGTGAGACTGGGCCCTTCCCCCGGGGCCTGTCCTGAGGGACTGGGCCCTTCCCCTGGAGCCTGCCCTGTGGGACTGGGCCCTTCCCCCGGGGCCCTGTGGGACTGGGCCCTTCCCCTGAGGCCTGTGGGACTGGGCCCTTCCCCTGGGGCCCTGTGGGACTGGGCCGTTCCCCCGGGGCCTGTCCTGAGGGACTGGGCCCTTCCCCTGGAGCCTGCCCTGTGGGACTGGGCCCTTCCCCTGGGGCCTGTGGGACTGGGCCCTTCCCCTGGGGCCTGAGGGACTGGGCCCTTCCCCCGGTGGCCTGTCCTGTGGGACTGGGCCCTTCCCCTGGGGCCTGAGGGACTGGGCCCTTCCCCCGGGGGCCTGTCCTGTGGGACTGGACCTGTAAAGTCCTTACACACTACTATAAATTCACACGAGGCACATACTGGAGACAAGATCACTCTGTGACCTGAACCATTATTCCCAGGACCAAGAAGTGATGACCCTACGTGGGACCTCCCTTTATATACCTGGATGACCAGGTGAGGAGTGTCTCCCACAAGCTCACCTCCCTGTGGTCAAGGTGTGCATTTCTTAGGTACATACAGTGTGCAGTGTTGCTATGAAGGTTACAATTACATGAAGGTTACATACATGACATCACCTCCCCCCAAAGTCTTATTGGGATCACAGGTTAAGTCTCTCGGGTGGTCTACGCTCCCTCGTGGTGTGCCGCAGTTGGGGCTCTGGTTGTTGAGCCTTGGCCTGTGTCTCTGTCCCCTGTGGTGATTCCGGCCTGTCCGGGCTGGCCGCAGGGAATGTGCATGCTGCTGAATGTTCTTGTTGCTCATTCACTGGCGGTGGTGTGAATACCATCTCATGGTCTTCCTCGGGTTCCTCAGTGTCCATGCTGAACCTTTTTTTTAACTTGGTCCAGATGCTTGCGGCATATCTGTCCATTGTTAAGTCTGACCGCTATGACCCTATTCCACTCTTTACCAATTACAGTACCCTCAAGCCACTTGGGCCCCAAAGTGTGATTAGGAACAAATACGGGGTCATCGATTTCTATACATCTCCCCCTTGAATTTCGGTCATGGTACTCGTGTTGGGACTGGCGCTTGCCCTCAACAATGTCTGACAGGACTGGATGAATGAGGGACAGCCGAGTTTTAAGTGTACGTTTCATGAGTAGTTCCGCTGGCAGGACTCCCGTGAGCGAGTGCGGTCGGGACCTGTAGGCCAGCAGGAGGCGCGATAGACGGTATTGAAGGGAGGGTCCTTGAATCCGGAGCATGTCCTGTTTTATGATTTGGACCGCACGTTCCGCCTGGCCATTGGAAGCCGGCTTGAACGGTGCTGTCCTGACATGTTTGATGCCATTACCCGACATGAACTCCCGGAATTCATAGCTAGTGAAACACGGGCCGTTGTCGCTAACCAGGATGTCCGGCAAGCCGTGGGTCACAAAGACCGCACGCAGACTCTCCACTCTGGTGGATGTCGTGCACAAATTCAATATGATGCACTCGATCCATTTCGAATACGCATCAACAACAATGAGGAACATTTTCCCCATGCATGGGCCCGCGTAGTCTATGTGAATACGTGACCATGGCCTGGTGGGCCAGGGCCACGGGCTGAGTGGGGCCTCCCTGGGGGCATTACCCAGCTGGACACACATCGTGCACCTGCGAACACAGTGTTCCAGGTCTGAGTCAAGTCCCGGCAACCAAACATGTGACCGGGCAATGGCCTTCATTAGCACGATGCCTGGGTGCTCGCTGTGGAGTGCCCTGATGAATGTTTCCCTGCCTCTCTGGGGCATGACTACCCGGCTGCCCCATAGTAGGCAGTCGGCTTGGATGGAGAGCTTATCCATCCGCCTGTGAAACGGTCTGACCTTCTCAGGGCACGCTCCGTGTGAGGGCGCCCAATCCCCAGTCAGGACACATTTCTTAATCAGGGATAGGAGGGGATCTCTGTTGGTCCAGGTTTTGATCTGGCGGGCTATGATGGGGGAGCCTGCGCTGTCAAAGGCATCGACAGCCATGACCATCTCAGCGCTTTGCTCCGCTGCCCCCTCAGTGGTGGCCAGTGGGAGCCTGCTGAGCGCGTCAGCGCAATTTTCGGTGCCTGGCCGGTGCCGTATGGTGTAGTCATACGCAGCCAGCATGAGAGCCCATCGCTGTATGCGAGCTAATGCATTGGCATTGACAGCCTTGCTGTCTGACAGCAGGAATGTTAACGGCTTGTGGTCCATTCCTAACTCGAACCTTCTGCCAAAAAGATACTGGTGCATCTTTTTCACCCCGTAGACACATGCGAGTGCTTCCTTTTCAACCATCCCATATCCCCGTTCTGCCTGGGAGAGCGACCTGGAGGCATAAGCCACAGGTTGGAGTTGGCCCTCAGCGTTACTCTGCTGCAACACGCACCCAACCCCATAGGATGATGCATCACATGTTAAAAGCAGTTTCTGACACGGGTTGTACAGAGTCAACAGCTTATTAGAACAAAGCAGGTTCCGCGCCCGATTGAAAGCCCGTTCCTGACAGTCCCCCCAAAACCAATCGCAACCTTTACGCAGGAGCACGTGTAGTGGCTCCAACAATGTGCTTAAGTTCGGCAGAAAGTTCCCGAAATAGTTCAATAGTCCCAGAAATGAACATAACTCCGATGTGTTGCCGGGCCTGGGCGCGCGACGGATCGCCTCCGTTTTGGATTCGGTGGGCCGGATCCCGTCTGCGGCAACCCTCCTGCCCAAAAACTCAACCTCTGGGGCCAAAAACACACACTTGGACTTCTTTAGTCGCAGGCCTACCCGGTCCAGTCGGTGCAGCACCTCCTCCAGGTTGTGGAGGTGTTCCTCGGTGTCACGACCCGTGATAAGGATGTTGTCCTGAAATACGATTGTCCCGGGGATGGATTTGAGCAGGCTTTCCATGTTCCTTTGAAAGATAGCAGCTGCTGATCGAATGCCAAACGGACACCTGTTGTAGACAAACAGCCCCTTGTGCGTGGTGATGGTGGTCAGTAGCTTGGATACTTCAGCCAGTTCCTGGGTCATGTAGGCCGAAGTGAGGTCCAACTTGGTGAACAGTTTGCCGCCTGCCAGCGTGGCAAAAAGATCCTCCGCTCTCGGGAGCGGGTATTGGTCTTGTAGTGACACTCGGTTGATGGTGCCCTTGTAGTTGCCACAGATCCTGACCGAGCCATCCGTTTTTAGGGCAGGGACGATGGGGCTTGCCCAGTCGCTGAATTCAACGGGCGAAATTATTCCCTCTCTTAGCAACCTGTCCAACTCACTCTCAATTTTCTCCCGCATCACATACGGCACAGCTCTGGCTTTATGGTGCACTGGTGTGGTGTCCGGGGTGATGCCTATCCTTACTTTGGTGCCTTTGAAAGTCCCGACACCAGGTTGAAATAGTGACTCAAATTTCTGTAGGACCTGTGAGCATGAGCTTCGCTCCACAGATGAAATGGCATGCACATTCCCCCATTTCCAGTTCATCTCGGCTAGCCAGCTCCTCCCCAAAAGCACGGGACCATTTCCCGGGACAATCCAGAGTGGCAGCCGATTCTCTGATCCATTGTGTGTGACCACCAACATTGCACTGCCTCGCACTGGGATGATCTCTTTGGTGTACGTCTGTAATTGCGATTCAATGCGTTCTAGCTTAGGTCTGCTAGCTCTGAGTGGCCACAGTTTCTCGAATTGTTGGACATTCATAAGTGACTGGCTGGCCCCTGTGTCCAGCTCCATGCGTACCGGGATGCCGTTTAATAGGACTTTCATCATCATAGGTGGTGTTTTGGTATATGAGCTGTGGATGTTTGCCACATGAACCCGCTGAACTTCAGCGTCCATTGCTGTGTCCCAAGCATCAACCGGCCTTGCAGACCCCTCTTCTGGTTCATCTGCCTCATAAATTAGCCTCGCTGCGGGCTTCCTGCACATTCTGGCTAAATATCCACTGAAGTTACAATTTCTACAGATAAATTGTTGAAACCGACAGGTTTTTGCTGCATGTCTGCCCCCGCACCTCCAGCAGGAGCTGAGATTGTTGTGAACAAAAGGACTGTTACCAGACATTCCTCTCTGATTGTCTCTTTGATTACTCTTGAGCACTCTGTTAGTGGGTGTCAATGGCCCCATCCCGGGATGTATTGTCCCTTGTGATGGTGTAAATGTCCATTCAACCTGCCATTGTCTCTGTTGAGGCCCCACTCTAGAGTCTGTTACTGCCTGGTTGGTGTCGAATTGCCCTTGCCTGCCTGCGAGGTTCTGAGTCACGTTTACAATGTTAACTCCCTGCTCCATCGCCACGTTGGAAGCAGAGTTGCTCGCGTATATTATCTTAGTTTCCTCCTCCCCCGCCATGAAGGTCTGAGCCATCAACGCCGCCACTTCCAAGGTCAAGTTCTTGGTCTCAATTAGCTTTCTGAAAATCCCGGCATGACCAATGTCCTCAATAAAGAAATCCCGTAACATCTCCCCCCTGCAGGTGTCTGTGAACTTACAGAGGCTGGCCAAGCGCCGAAGGTCCGCAACAAAGTCCGGTATGCTCTGTCCTTCCCGACGTCGGTGTGTATAGAATCGGTGTTGGGCCATGTGTATACTGCTCGGCGGTTTGAGGTGCTCACCGATCAGTTTGCTGAGCCCATCGGAGGTTTTGTCCACTGGCTTCTCGGGTGCGAGCAGGTCTTTCATTGGCCTGTATGTCTTAGGTCCACAGCTGGTCAGTAGATGCACCCTTGGTTTGTCAGCCACTGCCTCTCTCAGCCAGTCCTTCATGATAAAGCTCTGCTGGAGTCTCTCAACTAAATCATCCCGGTCCTCACCAACACAGTATCGTTCCTCTGTGCTACCGGTGGCCATTCTTGTGAGTCGCTGATTCCCGTTTCTCGTCGCCAAATGTAATGTCCTTACACACTGCTATAAATTCACACGCGGCACATTCTGCAGACAAGGTCACTCTGTGACCTGAACCTTTATTCCCAGGACCAAGAAGTGATGGCCCTGCGTGGGACCTCCCTTTATATACCTGGATGACCAGGTGAGGAGTATCTCCCACAAGTTCACCCCCTGTGGTCAAGGTGTGCATTGCTTAGGTGTATACAGTGTGCAGTGTTGTTACATGAAGGTTACATACATGACAGAGCCCTTCCCCCGGTGCCCTGTGGGACTGGGCCCTTCCCCCGGGGCCCTGTGGGACTGGGCCCTACCCCCGGGGCCCTGTGGGACTGGGCCCTTCCCCCGGGGCCCTGTGGGACTGAGCCCTTCCCCCGGGGCCCTGTGAGACTGGGCCCTTCCCCCGGGGCCCTGAGGGACTGGGCCCTTCCCCCGGGGCCCTGTGGGACTGGGCCCTTCCCCCGGGGCCCTGTGAGACTGGGCCCTTCCCCCGGTGTCCTGCCCTGTGAGACTGGGCCCTTCCCCCGGTGTCCTGCCCTGTGAGACTGGGCCCTTCCCCTGGGGCCCTGTGGGACTGGGCCCTCCCCCGGGGCCCTGTGGGACTGGGCCCTCCCCCCGGGGCCTGTGGGACTGGGCCCTTCCCCCGGGGCCCTGTGAGACTGGGCCCTTCCCCCGGGGCCCTGTGGGACTGGGCCCTCCCCCCGGGGCCCTGTGGGACTGGGCCCTCCCCCGGGGCCTGTGGGACTGGGCCCTTCCCCCGGTGTCCTGCCCTGTGGGACTGGGCCCTTCCCCCGGGGCCTGTGGGACTGGCCCTTCCCCCAGTATCCTGCCCTGTGGAATTGGGGATGGGCAGTAAATGCCGGCCTTACCAGGGATGCCCACGTCCCGTGGATGAATCGCCCAATGCTCACTAAAGCACAGAGCAGTCTCTGTCAGTACTCTGGTCTGAAGATTGTAGAAAGGCTGACAAACTATCAAAGGGAAAGTTCCAACGGGTACAGGAGCGGACAATGCTCAGCTCCACCCAGTGAATCTGCAATTTCCCACAGAGTCCGGCCTGATTGGATCGCTCTGTCACAGAGCCGGCACAGGCTCGAGGGGCCCAATGGCCTCCTCCTGTGCTGTAACCTTTCCATGCTCAGGTCACGAGGTCGATCTCTCCTGTTCCCAGAACCCAATCCTGATCCCTCCATTAAACATCGGCTCGATAAAGTTGCCCCTGTGATCGCTGCCCCCCAATCATCAAGATTCACGGTGCAGCCCTGGACAACGTGGACCATTTCCCATACCTCGGGAGCCTCTTATCAACAAAGGCAGACATTGAAGCAGAGATTCAACATCGCCTCCAGTGCGCCAGTGCGCCAGTGCAGCCTTCGGCCGTCTGAGGAAAAGAGTGTTCAAAGACCAGGCTCTCAATCTACCACCAAGCTCATGGTCTACAGGGCTGTGGTAATACCTGCCCTCCTGTATGGACAATGTACAGTAGACACCTCAAGTCGCTGGAGATATATCACCAACGATGTCTCCGCAAGATCCTGCAGAAATAGCCAGACTATAACAGCAGGGCCCCACTGGATTGACGGACCAACACTGCCATCCTGAGGGCTACACTGGTATTACACATTGAACAAGGTAAATCCCAGCAACCAACAGGCCTGTCACCAACGAGGGGGTGTTTCCGGTTCGGACATTTCCCGAATGGAATCTGCTTTTTCACTCCGCTCCTTCCTGTCGGCTTCTTCATCCTCCGGCTCCCGGTGCCCCTCCTCCGCGTTAGCCCTGGACCCAAGAGGCTGTGCAGCGTGAGGGCGATCGTGACACCCAGCACCCAACACACCCATTGGCCGAGTCCCCCAGCACGCATGAGCAAGTTACCTTATTACAGACCGCGAATGTGATGTCCAATAATTTTATGCATGATATATTCCCCCTCCAGCAGTGCTTGCATTGAGGAGTGCAGTCCATTTTCCATTATCCAAGGTTCCCTTGAGTCTCATTAGCCACAATCTCTATGAAGTGCAACTTTCCTGTTCTGTAACTAAGACCAAGCTACAGCTTCGCAACGTAGCAACAACAACTTGTATTTACATAGCGCCTTTAACATAGTGAAACATCCCAAGGCGGTTCACAGGGAGTGTTATGCAGTTCAATTTCAAATTTTTAAATCTCATAAGTAGAAATTAGGGCAGGTGACCAAAAGCTTGGTCAAAGAGGTAGGTTTTAAAGGAACGTCTTGAAGGAGGAAAGAGAGAGCGAGACGGAAAGGTTTAGGGAGGGAGTTCCAGAGCTTGGGGCCCCAGCAACAGAAGGCACAGCCACCGATGGTGGAGCGATTATAATCAGGGATGCTCAGGAGGGCAGAATTAGAGAAGCATAGACATCTCGGGGGGTTGTGGGGCTGGAGGAGATTACAGAGATAGGGAGGGGCGATGGACATGGAGGGATTTGAAAACAAGGATGGAGAATTTTGAAATCGAGCCGTTGCTTAACCGGGAGCCAATGTAGGTCAGTGAGCACAGTGGGTGATGGGTGAGCGGGACTGGGTGCGAGTTAGGACACGGGGCAGTGAGCACAGGGGGTGATGGGTGAGCGGGACTGGGTGCGAGTTAGGACACGGGTCAGTGAGCACAGGGGGTGATGGGTGAGCAGGACATGGTGCGAGTTAGGACACGGGGCAGTGAGCACGGGGGGGGGGAGGGGTGATGGGTGAGCGGGACTTGCTGCGAGTTAGGACACAGGGCAGTGAGCACAGGGGGTGATGGGTGAGCGGGACTCGGTGCGAGTTAGGGCACGGGCAGTGAGCACAGGGGGTGATGGGTGAGCAGGACTCGGTGCGAGTTAGGACACGGGCAGTGAGCACAGGGGGTGATGGGTGAGCAGGACTCGGTGCGAGTTAGGGCACGGGCAGTGAGCACAGGGGGTGATGGGTGAGCGGGACTCGGTGCGAGTTAGGATACGGGGCAGCGAGCACAGGGGGTGATGGGTGAGCGGGACTCGGTGCGAGTTAGGACACGGGGCAGTGAGCACAGGGGGTGATGGGTGAGCGGGACTCGGTGCGAGTTAGGACACGGGGCAGTGAGCACAGGGGGTGATGGGTGAGCGGGACTCGGTGCGAGTTAGGACACGGGGCAGTGAGCACAGGGGGTGATGGGTGAGCGGGACTCGGTGCGAGTTAGGACACGGGCAGTCGAGTTTTGCATCACCTCTAGTTTACGTAGGGTAAAATGTTGGAGGCCAGCCAGGAGTGCGTTGGAATAGTCAGTTCTAGAGGTAACAAAAGCATGGATGAGGGTTTCAGCAGCGGATGAGCTGAGGCAAGGGCGGAGACGGGCGATGTTACGGAGGTGGAAATAGGCGGTCTTAGTTATGCTGCAGATATGTGGTTGAAAGCTCACTTCAGGGTGAAATATAACACCCAGGTTGTGAACAGTGTGGTTCAGCCTCAGACAGGAGTTGGGGAGAGGGATGGAGTCAGTGGCTGGGGAACGGAGTTTGTGGCGGGGCCAGGAGGAGCCCATTGAGCCCTTGAGCCTGTTCCACCAATCAATTAGATCACGGCTGACCTGTACCTCAACTCGATTTTCAATCTTTGCTCCATTCCCTTGATACACTTACCCAACAAAAAGCTATCGACCCCAAAGGCATCACACAATTCCACTCATTCTCACTTTTGCCATCACGTGTGCAGCCTTATCGACTTGCTTCTGGAAGTCAATATAGACACTCACGTACCACCCCTAATAGTATCTATAACGTTGGGCAGAATATAAGTCAAGAAATGGTCTGAGCTTGCAACAAAAGTAATGCAATAATCGTAGGGGAATTTAATCGAATAGAATTATAGAATCATTATGACATAGAAGGAGGCCATTCGGCCCATCGTGTCCATGTTGGTTGAAAAAGAGTTACCCAGCTTAATCCCACCTTGCAGCACAGCCCTGTAGGTTACGGCTCTTTAAGTACACATCCATGTGGTGAGGGTTTCTGCCTCTACCACCCTTTCAGGCTGTGAGTTCCAGACCCCCACCACCCTCTGGGTGAAGACATTTCCCCTCAAATCCCCTCTAAACCTCCTACCAATAACTTTAAATCTATGCCCCCTGGTTGTTGACCCCTCTGCCAAGGGAAATAGGTCCTTCCTATCCACTCTATCCAGGCCCCTCATAATTTTATACACCTCAATCAGGTCTCCCCTCAGCCTCCTCTGTTCCAAGGAAATCAACCCCAGCCTATCCAATCTTTCCTCATCGCTAAAATTCTCCAGTCCCGGCAACATCCTCGTAAATCTCCTCTGTACCCTCTCCAGTGCAATCACATCTTTCCTGTAATGTGGTGACCAGAACTGCACGCAGTACTCCAGCTGTGGCCTAACCAGTGTTTTATACAGTTCAAGCATAACCTCCCTGCTCTTGTATTCCACGCCTCGACTAATAAAGGCAAGTATTCCGTATGCCTTCTTAACCACCTTATCTACCTGGCCTGCTACCTTCAGGGATCTGTGGACCTGCACTCCCAGGTCCCTCTGTTCCTCTACACTTCTCAGTGTCCGACCATTTAATGTCTATTCCCTTGCCTTGTTAGCCCTCCCCAAATGCATTCCCTCACACTTCTCTTGATTGAATTCCATTTGCCCCTGTTCTGCCCACCTGACCAGTTTATCAATATCTTCCTGCAGTCTGCAGCTTTCCTTCTCACTGTCAACCACACGGACAATTTTTGTATCATCTGCAAATATCTTTATCATGCCCCCTACATTTAAGTCTAATTTTCAGGTTGGCAGGCTGTAACTAGTGGGGTGCCGCAGGGATCAGTGCTGGGGCCCCAGCTATTTACAATCTATATTAATGACCCTAGATGAAGGGACCGAGTGTAATGTATCCAGGTTTGCTGACGATACAAAGCTCGGTGGGACAGTAAGTTGTGAGGAGAACACAAAGGACTGGATATTTGGCTTTTTGTGTTTTAACCCGTTTTCAGGCGTTATTTGCGTCGGAGTCAAAAATTTAGCGGCGGGTTAGTGTTAGCGACAGAGCTCGCAACATTCGCCGAATGAAAGTTGATGAGGAGTGCTAACGCTAACTCCAGCGCTGCACCCCACACTTTGTGCACCGGAGCCGAAAGTTCCGGCGCTAAAAAAAGCGGCCATTCTGTGCATGCGTAATTTGTTTATTTCTTCCCGCGCTTCTGGTCTGGTCTCCAGTCGCAAACACCAATGCAGGGCATGGCCGCACGCATGTGCAGTACAACCGGGGCTCAATCTCTCATTTCAGATTTAGATTTTTATCATGGAGGACGACGATTCCAGACGGTGTGTCAGGCGAATCAGCCAGGAGGCTAATGAAGCTCAAGTGGGGGCTGCGGACAGAAGATGGCAGGAGTTACATGGCAGGGGTGGATCGGACCACTGCCATCCATATTTAAAAGGATCTGGAGGCAAATCGCTCAGGAGGTCTCTGCCTCAGGCATTGTAGCACACAGTGCGAAATAAGTTTCATGATCTGACAAGGGTGGGCAGTGTGAGTATAATTTTAATTCCTGCACTCCTTCATTGTTTTAATTATAAACCTGACACACTATTTGTTCTCAAGCTGTTGCTGTCTCTCAGCACTCTGTGGGTTGCCTCCTAAAATGCCTGACGCATAGGTAGGCTTAGTCTGGCACCCTATTTGCCATGAAAGATCGTTACACATTATTAAGATTGCTTTCTGAGATCACATAAGATGGCTCCGTACTTCGATGTCCTCCTGATGAACCACGTGCAACTTCCAAGGCCATTAAACAGAGGACTCTATTACATTCAGACAGTGTGGTTTTTGTATTTGGTGGCTATCTGTACCACAAGATCAGATGGAGCCTCTTTTAACCGTTTCCATTTTCACCTTTGTAGGCAAAGGAGTCTCATAATCGCCGCGAGCAGGTGTGGACAGGCGGCGGTCTGTCTCAGACCCCGCCACACACTGACATCGAGGACAGAGCGGTAGGCATCATCGGCATCTCAGGTCGGGCAACTGACCCCCACTCGGGTACTGAGGCAACATCCTGCACACTCCCTGGGTTGGGGCAATGTCCTGCACACTCCCTGGGTTGGGGCAATGTCCTGCACACTTCCTGGGTTGGGGCAATGTCCTGCACACTCCCTGGGCTGTGTTGGGACAATGTCCTGCACACTCCCTGGGCTGTGTTGGGACAATGTCCTGCACACTCCCTGGGTTGGGGCAATGTCCTGCACACTCCCTGGGCTGGGGGAATGTCCTGCAGTGTCTGTGGACTAGATATAATGGAGTAGCGATGGTCCTTCAAATGAGCCTGTGCAATGTGACCTTCCTTGTGTCACCCTGTCCCCTCCCCTGCTGCTAACCACTCGTCTGTTGCGTTCTACTTCGAGAAGACCAGACACAGGCACCGCAAGGGACCCCTCCACATCAGGCCATTGTCTGGAGGAGGAGGAAGAGGAGAATACGGAGGAGCCGACTCCAGAGCAGCATCAATCCACCCCTGTTCCACTGCCGGCACTCAGCTCCTCGGAGGGCGATGTGACGTTCTCGGGGTTCGAGGAATCTGAGGTTCCTGGGACCAGTGGTGTGCAGCAATGCAGTGCTGGGGTTGAATCCCGCAGGCCATCTCTCCGGAGGGCGAGTCGGCAAAGTCGGTCTGGACACAGTGGGACTGTGCAGTGAGATCATCCAGGTCAGCCGAGAGCTCCTTGAGGTCTGGGGTAGGATTCCCGGTGAGCATCGCCAGCCTGAAAGCGACCATTATGGAGGAAGGGTGGCAGATTGTTGGTGCGAGCCGCGATACCTGCAAGACCATCAGTGCCCACGAGGCTGGTGGCCTCCAGTAATGACAGTGGGGTCCCGGAGAGTGTGGCGATGACCCTTGCGGAATATGGCGCATCACAGGCACAAGCTCTGCTTCAGCTTGGGCATGTCCATGTCTGTCACCATACTCTCTGCGTTCCCCACTGCCACACCCAAACCGCCTGTGACTGGCAACGCCAATGAAGAGGCTAGCCTGTCAAAGTCTGGCCTGCCACGCCACGAGCTGTTCCAGTGCGGTTCCAGACAACGTCTCCATTGTCTCTCCCCCAACACAGCAGCGCTCTGGCAGCCTTCTGCGCGCCATCTTGGTGCCACTTTGGGTAGGAGCAGCAGGCGAGGGAGGGTGCTAAGGGAAAGGGGCCAAGAGATGGTGGGAAAAAATAGTGGGGCATGATATAGTTGCTGCGTTATGGTATTGTATGTTTTATGTTACAGTATCGTGGGCCACCTCGAATGTGAGAGAACATCTCCGCAGGTCAGGGCTATAAATACAGCTGGAGCCACTGCAGCTTCCAGCGCGAGCTGGCACAAATATGTGACGGCTTCGAGGTGGGCGACTTGGTGATGTCATCAGGACCCAGGTCAGCGTTTGGGGCGTGGGCAGGAACATTGGCAGGGCCCTGGTATAGCAGAGGAGCGGGAAGGTCGTGGCGGACTTGTGACGAGTGATCGAGGTGGAGGAGCGGCGAGGGATGGTGGCGGAGGAGCGGCGAGGGATCGAGGTGGAGGAGCAGCGAGTGATCGAGGTGGAGGAGCGGCGAGGGATGGTGGCGGAGGTGCGGCGAGTGATCGAGGTGGAGGAGCAGCGAGTGATCGAGGTGGAGGAGCGGCGAGGGATGGTGGTGGAGGAGCGGCGAGGGATCGAGGTGGAGGAGCGGCGAGGGATGGTGGCGGAGGTGCGGCGAGGGATCGAGGTGGAGGAGCAGCGAGTGATCGAGGTGGAGGAGCGGCGAGGGATGGTGGTGGAGGAGCGGCGAGGGATCGAGGTGGAGGAGCGGCGAGGGATGGTGGCGGAGGAGCGGCGAGGGATGGTGGCGGAGGTGCGGCGAGTGATCGAGGTGGAGGAGCAGCGAGTGATCGAGGTGGAGGAGCGGCGAGGGATGGTGGCGGAGGAGCGGCGAGGGATGGTGGCGGAGGAGCAGCGAGTGATCGAGGTGGAGGAGCAGCGAGGGATGGTGGCGGAGGTGCGGCGAGTGATCGAGGTGGAGGAGCAGCGAGTGATCGAGGTGGAGGAGCGGCGAGGGATGGTGGCGGAGGAGCGGCGAGGGATGGTGGCGGAGGAGCAGCGAGGGATGGTGGCGGAGGAGCAGCGAGGGATGGTGGCGGAGGAGCGGCGAGGGATGGTGGCGGAGGAGCAGCGAGTGATCGAGGTGGAGGAGCGGCGAGGGATGGTGGCGGAGGAGCGGCGAGGGATGGTGGCGGAGGAGCAGCGAGGGATGGTGGCGGAGGTGCGGCGAGTGATCGAGGTGGAGGAGCAGCGAGTGATCGAGGTGGAGGAGCGGCGAGGGATGGTGGCGGAGGAGCGGCGAGGGATGGTGGCGGAGGAGCAGCGAGGGATGGTGGCGGAGGAGCAGCGAGGGATGGTGGCGGAGGAGCAGCGAGTGATCGAGGTGGAGGAGCGGCGAGGGATGGTGGCGGAGGAGCGGCGAGGGATGGTGGCGGAGGAGCGGCGAGGGATGGTGGCGGAGGAGCGGCGAGGGATGGTGGCGGAGGAGCAGCGAGGGATGGTGGCGGAGGTGCGGCGAGTGATCGAGGTGGAGGAGCAGCGAGTGATCGAGGTGGAGGAGCGGCGAGGGATGGTGGCGGAGGAGCGGCGAGGGATGGTGGCGGAGGAGCAGCGAGGGATGGTGGCGGAGGAGCGGCGAGGGATGGTGGCGGAGGTGCGGCGAGGGATGGTGGCGGAGGAGCGGCGAGGGATGGTGGCGGAGGAGCGGCGAGGGATGGTGGCGGAGGAGCGGCGAGGGATGGTGGCGGAGGAGCAGCGAGGGATGGTGGCGGAGGAGCAGCGAGGGATGGTGGCGGAGGTGCGGCGAGGGATGGTGGCGGAGGAGCGGCGAGGGATGGTGGCGGAGGAGCGGCGAGGGATGGTGGCGGAGGAGCGGCGAGGGATGGTGGCGGAGGAGCGGCGAGGGATGGTGGCGGAGGAGCGGCGAGTGATCGAGGTGGAGGAGCAGCGAGTGATCGAGGTGGAGGAGCGGCGAGGGATGGTGGCGGAGGAGCGGCGAGGGATGGTGGCGGAGGAGCGGCGAGGGATGGTGGCGGAGGTGCGGCGAGCGATCGAGGTGGAGGAGCGGCGAGGGATGGTGGCGGAGGAGCGGCGAGGGATGGTGGCGGAGGAGCAGCGAGGGATGGTGGCGGAGGTGCGGCGAGTGATCGAGGTGGAGGAGCAGCGAGTGATCGAGGTGGAGGAGCGGCGAGGGATGGTGGCGGAGGAGCGGCGAGGGATGGTGGCGGAGGAGCAGCGAGGGATGGTGGCGGAGGAGCAGCGAGGGATGGTGGCGGAGGAGCGGCGAGGGATGGTGGCGGAGGAGCAGCGAGTGATCGAGGTGGAGGAGCGGCGAGGGATGGTGGCGGAGGAGCGGCGAGGGATGGTGGCGGAGGAGCGGCGAGGGATGGTGGCGGAGGAGCAGCGAGGGATGGTGGCGGAGGTGCGGCGAATGAGGGTACGGGGCCCAGAAGAGCCGAGGGCCTAGGGGGCAGCACGGGCCCAGCCCACACTGCGATATGTGGGCGCACTGGGTCCGTGCAGCAGAGCAGGTCTCCAGTGGTCCTGGTTAACCCTTGCCACTGGACCAAGACCTCACTCTGTCAAGCCCCGTGTGGTGGCTGGTGTGTAACGGTCACCCCACGTTAAAACAATCCACCCACAGGCATCTCCCACCCCCTCAACTGGAGTTCAGGATCTGGGACATCGGGTCCTTCATTGAAACACCTGTAAACTCGTGGAAACAAGTTATCCTCACTCGAGGGATCGCCTCTGATGTTACAGTATTATTACCTTACAGATGATGTTAAAATTTCACACTGGATTATGTTGTTAATATTGTTAAATGATCACACTGCAGGATGCAGCTCATTTAATTGTATTTAATTTTATTTAAGTCTCACAATAAAAGTTACAAAGTTTAAAATGTTACAATGTTTAATCATTTTTTTGTTCACCTTGACCATTCCTGTGACAAATCTTCTGGAATTTTTTGAGGATGTAACTAGCAGAGTGGACAAGGGAGAATCAGTGGATGTGGTGTATTTGGACTTTCAAAAGGCTTTAGACAAGGTCCCACACAAGAGATTGGTGTGCAAAATTAAAGCACATGGTATTGGGGGTAATGTACTGACGTGGATAGAGAACTGGTTGGCAGACAGGAAGCAGAGAGTCGGGATAAATGGGTCCTTTTCAGAATGGCAGGCAGTGACTAGTGGAGTGCCGCAGGGCTCAGTGCTGGGACCCCAGCTATTTACAATATACATCAATGATTTAGATGAAGGAATTGAGTGTAATATCTCCAAGTTTGCAGATGACACTAAGCTGGGTGGTGGTGTGAGCTGTGAGGGGGACGCTAAGAGGCTGCAGGGTGACTTGGACAGGTTAGGCGAGTGGGCAAATGAATGGCAGATGTGAATTGAAGAGGGCTTACTGTGATTGAAAGGCTGCATTAGAGGCAGCAACGTGCAGCGGCCCGGCGCAGTCCTGCAAGACCATCAGCAGGCCGGGGCCATTGGAGGGAGCAGCGTGGGGTGGTATACCACTGCAGGGAGCAGTGCGCGCTGCTGCAGGAGGGCGAGGGCTGGGAAGCCAGGTCGCTGATTGCAGTGCGGGCAGGCACAGCAGGAGGGGCGAAGGAGCAGCAAGAGTTTGTAGAGGGAAGTGATCGGAGCCCCCGGAGAGGCGAGGGCCCAGGGGCAGCACGGGCCCAGCCCACACTGCGATATGTGTGTGCACTAGGTCCGTGCAGCAGAGCAGGTCTCCAGTCGTCCTGGGTAACCCTTGCCACTGGACCAAGACCTCGCTCTGTCAAGCCCCGTGTGGTGGCTGGTGTGCAACGGTCACCCCACGTTAAAACAATCCACCCACAGGCATCTTCCACCCTTCAGGATGTAGTTCGGGATCCGGAATATTAGGTCCTTCATTGAAACACCTGTGAACTCATCCCTTTTTGGTGTGGAAGCAAGTCACCCTCGACTCGAGGGACTGCCTTTGATGATGATGATGATGATGTGCAGTAGCTGATTTGCAGAATAAGAGGGGAATATTTAACATGGTGGAATAGAGCGGACAACGCTCGAATGTGCCGCTCTCGCAAAGACTTCAATTTTCAGCTGCCGACGTAAGGCGAAATTTCCTCGAGGTCTCCCCTGTAGCATGGCCTCCTCTCCAGGTTCCTCCTCCTCGTCTTCCACCTCCTCGTCCTCCCCTCCCCCCTCTCTCCTGAGGTGCTCCTGTAATCCCCAGTGGCAATTCCGGTCCCCTCATGATGGTTAAGTTGTGTAACATGCAGCACACCACAATGAACTCAGCGACCTGCTGAGGGGAGTACTGTCGGGAGCCTCCAGAGTGGGCCAGGCATCGGAACTGCTGCTTGAGCACTCCAATTGTCTGTTCGACGATGTTGTGTGTGGCTACATGGCTCTCATTATAGCGAGGCTCGGCTTTTGTCTGAGGGTTCCAGAGGGGGTCAGCAAATCGTCCAAAACCTACAGCCCTCTCATTCTGTGCCTCCTTGGTCATTGGGAGGGTTATGAAGTCCATCCTGCGTGCATACAGTGCAATAGTCACCTGGCGAATGCTGCAATGTGTAACGTGCTGGGAGATGGAGCATATGTCCCCCGCCGATGCCTGAAAGGAGCCACCCCTCACTCCCTCACGCCCCCCTCCTTGTTCCCCCATTCTCCCCCCTCACTCCCTCACGCCCCCCTCCTTGTTCCCCCATTCTCCCCCCTCACTCCCTCACGCCCCCCCCTTGTTCCCCCATTCTCCCCCCTCACTCCCTCACGCCCCCCCCTTGTTCCCCCATTCTCCCCCCTCACTCCCTCACTTGTTCCCCCATTCTTCCCCCTCACTCCCCCCCTTGTTCCCCCATTTCCCCCCGCTCCCCCATCCCCCCTTGTTCCCCCATTCCCCCTTGTTCCCCCATTCCCCCCGCTCCCCCATCCCCCATCCCCCCTTGTTCCCCCATTCCCCCTTGTTCCCCCATTCCCCCCCGCTCCCCCCTTGTTCCCCCCCGCTCCTCCCTCACTCCCTCACTTGTTCCCCCATTCTCCCCCTCACTCCCTCACTCCCTACCTTGTTCCCCCATACCCCCCGCTCCCCCATCCCCCCTTGTTCCCACCCGCTCCTAACTCACTCCCTCACTGCCCCCCTCTCTCCCCCATTCCCCCCTCGCTCCCCCATTCCCCCCTTTCTCCCCCCTCGCTCCCCCATTCCCCCCTCGCTCCCCCTCTCTCCCCTATTCTCTCCACCTCTCCACCCCGCTCCCCCATTACCCCCCTCGCTCCCCCTCTCTCCCCCTCTCTCCCCTATTCTCTCCACCTCTCCACCCCGCTCCCCCATTACCCCCCTCGCTCCCCCATTCCCCCCTCCCCCATTACCCCCCTCGCTCCCCCTCTCTCCCCCTCTCTCCCCTATTCTCTCCACCTCTCCACCCCGCTCCCCCATTACCCCCCTCGCTCCCCCATTCCCCCCTCTCTCACCATTCCCCCTCGTGCCCCCATTTCCCCCCTCGCTCCCCCATTCTCCCCTCGCTCCCCCACTCCCCCGCATTTCACCCCCTTTCTTCTCCGCTCCCCCCTTCTCCCCCATTCCCCCCTCGCTCCCCCCTTCTCCCCCATTCCCCCCTCGCTCCCCCATTCCCCCTCTCTCCCCCATTTCCCCCCTCTCTCCCCCTCTCTCCCCCATTCTCTCCACCTCACTCCCCCATTACCCCCCTCGCTCCCCCATTCCCCCTCGCTCCCCCATTCCCCCTCTCTCACCATTCCCCCCTCGTGCCCCCATTTCCCCCCTCGCTCCCCCATTCTCCCCTCGCTCCATTTCCCCCTCGCTCCCCCATTTCCCCCTCTCTCCCCCATTTCCCCCCTCTCTCCCCGTTCCCCCCTCGCTCCCCCATTCCCCCCTCGCTCCCCCATTTCCCCCCCTTTCTTCTCTGCTGCCCCATTCTCCCGCATTCCCCCTCACTCCCCCATTCCCCCCTCGCTCCCCCATTCCCCCCCTTTCTCCCCCTTTCTCCCCATTCCCCTCTTCACTCCCCCATTCCCCCCTCGCTCCCCTATTCTCTCCCCTCTCCCCCATTACCCCCTTCACTTCCCCATTCCCCTCTTCACTTCCCCATTCACCCCCGCTCCCCATTCTCTCTCCCGCTCCCCCATTCTCTCCCCCACTCCCCCATTCTCTCCCCCACTCCCCCTCTCTCCCCCACTCCCCCATTCTCTCCCCCACTCCCCCTCTCCCCCATTCTCTCCCCCTGCTCCCCCATTCCCCCTCGCTCCCCCATTCCCCCTCGCGCCCCCATTTCCCCCCTCTCTCCCCATTCCCCCCTCTCTCCCCATTCCCCCCTCTCTCCCCCACTCCCCATTCCCCCATTCTCCCCCTCACTCCCCCATTGTCCCCATTCCCCCCTCACTCATTCTCCCCATTCCCCCCTCGTTCCCCCATTCTCCCCATTCCCCCTCGCTCCCCCATTCTCCCCATTCCCCCTCGCTCCCACATTCTCCCCATTCCCCCCTTGCTCCCCCATTCTCCCCATTCCCCCCTCGCTCCCCTATTCTCCCCATTCCCCCCTCGCTCCCCCATTCTCCCCATTCCCCCCCTGAGTCGGCCATACAGGAGGCCCCTCGAGCCTGCTCCGCTATTTAATACGATCATGGCTGATCCAATCATGGACTCAGCTCCACTTCCCTGCCCACTCCCCATAACCCCTTAATTCCTTATCAGTTAAGAAGCTGTCTATCTCTGTCTTAAATATATTCAATGTCCCAGCTTCCACAGCTCTGAGGCAGATTTACAACCCTCAGAGAAGAAATTCCTCATCTCAGTTTTAAATCAGCAGCCCCTTATTCTAAGATTGTGCCCCCCTAGTTCTAGTCTCCCCTGTCATGTTTGTAACTACAATGTAACACCACTGTATTACTGTATACACTCAACTTAGATGCACACCTTGGCCACAAGGGGTGAACTTGTGGGAGACACTCCTTACCTGACCACCCAGGTATATAAAGGGAGGTCCCACACAGGGTCATCACTTCTGGAGTCCTGTAATAAAGAGTTAAGGTCACAGAGTGCCGTGTCCCTGGAATGTGCCTCGTGTGGTTTCATGCTGTAGAGCAAGGATTTTACATTGGCGATGAGAAACGGGAATGCACGACCCACGAGAATGGCCACCGGTAACACGGAGGAACGGTACTGTGTTGGGGAAGACTGGGACGATTTTGTCGAGAGGCTTCAGCAAAGCTTCGTTACGAAAGACTGGCTAGGGGATGCAGCGGCCGACAAGTGACGGGCTCATCTCCTGACCAGCTGCGGACCAAAGACTTACGCGCTCATGAAGGACTTACTGGCACCCGAAAAGCCGTCGGACAAAACCTTTGAAGAGCTCAGCAAATTAATCGGGGAGCACGTCAAACCGGCGAGCAGTATACACATGGCCCGACACAGATTGTACACCCACCGACGTCGTGAAGGACAGAGCATACCGGACTCCGTAGCGGACCTCCGGCGTTTGGCCAGCCTCTGTAAGTTCACAGACGCCTGCAGAGGGGAGATGTTAAGGGACTTCTTTATCGAGGGCATTGGTTATGCGGGAATTTTTCGCAAGTTAATTGAAACCAAGGACTTGACCTTGGAAGCGGCGGTGGTGATAGCTCAAACTTTCATGGCAGGGGAGGAAGAGACGAAAATGATTTACGCGCAATTCTGCCTCTAACGCGGCGATGGATCAGGGAGTCAACATCAACTCAGGCAGGCAGGGGCAGTCCGACACTCCCCAGGCAGCAATAGACCCCAGAGCAGGCCCTCAACAGAGACAATGGCAGGCTGAACGGACGCTCACGCCATCACAGTGGACAATGCGGCCCAGGATGGGGCCATTGACACCCACTAATAGGGTACTTAAAAGCAGTCAAAGGGACAGTCAGTGCGGAATGCCTGGCCATAGTCCCTTTGTCCCCAACAATGAAAACTTTAACTCATGCTGGAGGTGTGCGGGAAAACACTCAGCCAGATCTTGCAGATTCCAACAGTTTGTCTGCAGAAACTGCAATCTCAGTGGCCATTTAGCTCGAATGTGCAGGAAGTCTGTAACCAGACTAATATATCAGGCAGATGGACCAGAAGAGGGTTCTTTGAGGCAGGATGACTTTTGGGGCAAATCGATGGATGCCGAGGTTCAGCGGGTCCATGCGGCGAATATTCACAGTTCATATACCAAAACGCCACCAATGATGATGAGGGTTTTATTAAATGGCATCCCAGTACGCATGGAGCTGGACACTGGGGCCAGCCAGTCACTCATGGGCATTCATCAATTTGAGAAGCTATGGCCACTCAAAGCCAGTAGACCCAAATTAGAACGTATTGAGACACAATTACGGACTTACACCAAAGAAATCATTCCGGTACTAGGCAGTGCAATGATGGCTGTCACACACAATGGGTTAGTGAACCGGCTGCCGCTCTGGATTGTCCCGGGAAATGGTCCCGCACTGTGGGGGAGGAGCTGGTTAGCCGAGATGAACTGGAAATGGGGGGATGTTCACTCAACGTCCTCGGTGGAGCGAAATTCATGCTCACAAGTCCTACAACAATTCGAGTCACTATTCCAACCTGGCGTCGGGATTTTAAAGGCACTAAAGTAGTGATACACATCACCCCGGATGCCAGACCAGTGCACCACAAGGCCAGAGCGGTGCCGTATGTGATGTGGGAAAAAATCGAGAGCGAATTGGACCGGCTGTTGCGAGAGAGCATCATCTCGCCTGTTGAATTCAGCGACTGGGCGAGCCCCATTGTTCCCGTTCTAAAAGCAGATGGCTCTGTCAGGATTTGTGGTGACTACAAGGCCACCATAAGAACATAAAAACATAAGAATTAGGAACAGGAGTAGGCCATCTAGCCCCTCGAGCCTGCTCCGCCATTCAACAAGATCATGGCTGATCTGGCCATGGACTCAGCTCCACTTACCCGCCCGCTCCCCATAACCCTTAATTCCCTTATTGGTTAAAAATCTATCTATCTGTGACTTGAATACATTCAATGAGCTAGCCTCAATTGCTTCCTTGGGCAGAGAATTCCACAGATTCACAAACCTCTGGGAGAAGAAATTCCTTCTCAACTCGGTTTTAAATTGGCTCCCCCGTATTTTGAGGCTGTGTCCCCGAGTTCTAGTCTCCCGACCAGTGGAAACAACCTCTCTGCCCCTATCTTGTCTATCCCTTTAATTATTATTAATGTTTCTATAAGATCACCTCTCATCCTTCTGAACTCCAACGAGTAAAGACCCAGTCTACTCAATCTATCATCATAAGGTAACCTCCTCATCTCTGGAATCAGCCTAGTGAATCGTCTCTGTACCGCCTCCAAAGCCAGTATATCCTTCCTTAAGTAAGGTGACCAAAACTGCACGCAGTACTCCAGGTGCGGCCTCACCAATACCCTATACAGTTGCAGAAGGACCTCCCTGCTTTTGTACTCCATCCCTCTCGCAATGAAGGCCAACATTCCATTCACCTTCCTGATTACCTGCTGCACCTGCAAACTAACTTTTTGGCATTCATGCACAAGGACCCCCAGGTCCCTCTGCACCTCAGCATGTTGTAATTTCTCCCCATTCAAATAATATTCCCTTTTACTGTTTTTTTTCCCAAGGTGGATGACCTCACACTTTCCAACATTGTATTCCGTCTGCCAAACCTTAGCCCATTCGCTTAACCTATCTAAATCTCTTTGCAGCCTCTCTGTGTCCTCTACACAACCCGCTTTCCCACTAATCTTTGTGTCATCTGCAAATTTTGTTACACTACACTCTGTCCCCTCTTCCAGGTCATCTATGTATATTGTAAACAGTTGTGGTCCCAGCACCGATCCCTGTGGCACACCACTAACCACCAATTTCCATCCCGAAAAGGACCCATTTATCCCGACTCTCTGCTTTCTGTTAGCCAGCCAATTCTCTATCCATGCTAATACATTTCCACTGACTCCGCGTACCTTTATCTTCTGCCGTAACCTTTTGTGTGGCACCTTATCGAATGCCTTTTGAAAATCTAAATACACCACATCCATCGGTACACCTCTATCCACCATGCTCGTTATATCCTCAAAGAATTCCAGTAAATTAGTTAAACATGATTTCCCCTTCATGAATCCATGCTGTGTCTGCTTGATTGCACTATTCCTATCTAGATGTCCCGCTATTTCTTCCTTAATGATAGCTTCAAGCATTTTCCCCACTATAGATGTTAAACTAACCGGCCTATAGTTACCTGCCTTTTGTCTGCCCCCTTTTTTAAACAAAGGCGTTATATTAGCTGCTTTCCAATCCGCTGGTACCTCCCCAGAGTCCAGAGAATTTTGGTAGATTATAACGAATGCATCTGCTATAACTTCCGCCATCTCTTTTAATACCCTGGGATGCATTTCATCAGGACCAGGGGACTTGTCTACCTTGAGTCCCATTAGCCTGTCCAGCACTACCCCGCTAGTGATAGTGATTGTCTCAAGGTCCTCCCTTCCCACATTCCCATGACCAGCAATTTCTGGCATGGTTTCTGTGTCTTCCACTGTGAAGACCGAAGCAAAATAATTGTTTAAGGTCTCAGCCATTTCCACATTTCCCATTATTAAATACCCCTTCTCATCTTCTAAGAGACCAACATTTACTTTAGTCACTCTTTTCCGTTTTATATATCTGTAAAAGCTTTTACTATCCGTTTTTATGTTTTGCGCAAGTTTACCTTCGTAATCTATCTTTCCTTTCTTTATTGCTTTCTTCGTCATTCTTTGCTGTTGTTTAAAATGTTCCCAATCTTCTATTTTCCCACTAACCTTGGCCACCTTATACGCATTGGTTTTTAATTTGATACTCTCCTTTATTTCCTTGGTTATCCACGGCTGGTTATCCCATCAATCGGGTGTCCCTACAAGACCAATACCCACTCCCAAGAGCGGAGGACCTCTTTGCCACGCTGGCAGGTGGCAAGCTCACTTCAGCCTATATGACCCAGGAACTGGCCGACGAATCCAAACTACTGACCACCATCACCACGCACAAGGGACTGTTTGCGTATAACAGGTGCCCGTTTGGCATTCGATCAGCGGCCGCGATTTTTCAACGTAACATGGAAAGCCTGCTTAAATCCATTCCGGGAACGATCGTATTCCAGGAACGATTGTATTCCAGGAACGATTGTATTCCAGGACGACATCCTCATCACGGGTCGAGACACTGAGGAATACCTCCACAACCTGGAGGAGGTGCTACGCCGACTGGACCGGGTAGGCCTGCGACTCAAGAAGTCTAAATGTGTGTTTTTAGCCCCTGAGGTTGAGTTTCTGGGCAGGAGGATTGGGACAGATGGGATTTGGCCCACCGGATCCAAAACAGAGGTGATTCGACGAGCACCCAGGCCCTGCAACACATCGGAGCTGCGTTCATTTCTGGGACTGTTGAACTATTTCGGGAACTTTCTGCCGAACTTGAGCACGTTGTTGGAGCCGCTACACGTGCTCCTGCGTAAGGGTTGCGATTGGTTTTGGGGGGACTGTCAGGAACGGGGTTTTGATCGGGCGCGAAACCTACTTTGTTCAAACAAGTTGTTGACCCTGTACGACCCCCGTAAACGTTTAGTTCTGACGGGATGCATCGTCCTATGGGGTTGGGTGCGTGTTGCAGCAGGGCAATGCTGAGGGTCAGCTACAACCTGTGGCTTATGCCTCCAGGTCGCTCTCTCAAGCAGAACGGGGCTATGGGATGGTCGAGAAGGAAGCGCTTGCAAGTGCCTATGGTGTAAAAAAAAGCATTAGTACCTTTTCGGTAGGAAGTTTGAATTAGAGACGGACCACAAGCCACTTACATCCCTGTTGTCAGACAGTAAGGCTGTCAATGCCAACGCATCAGCTCGCATACAGCGATGGGCTCACGCTAGCTGCTTATGACTACTCCATCCGGCACCGGCCCGGCACTGAAAATTGCGCTGACGCACTCAGCAGGCTCCCACTGGCCACCACTGAGGGGGCAGCGGAGCAAAGTGCCGAGATGGTCATGGCTGTCGATGCCTTTGACAGCGCAGGCTCTCCCATCACAGCCCGCCAGATCAAAATCTGGACAGAGATCCCCTCCTATCCCTGATTAAGATATGTATCCTGACTGGGGATTGGGCGCCCGCACACGGAGCATGCCCTGAGGAGGTCAGACCGTTTCACAGGCGGATGGATGAGCTCTCCATCCAAGCCGACTGCCTACTATGGGGCAGCCGGGTAATCATACCCCAGAAGGACAGGGAGTCATTCATCAGGGAACTCCACAGCGAGCACCCAGGCATTGTGATGATGAAGGCCATTGCCCGGTCACATGTATGGTGGCCTGGAATTGATTCAGACCTGGAACACTGTGTTCGCAGGTGCACGACGTGTGCCCAGCTCGGTAATGCCCCAGGGAAGCCCCGCTCAGCCTGTGGCCCTGGCCCACCAAATCATTGACTACGCGGGCCCGTTCATGGGGAAGATGTTCCTTATTGTAGTAGATGCGTACTCGAAATGGATCGAGTGCATCATCCTGAATTCATGCACATCATCCACCACCGTGGAAAGCCTATGTGCAATCTTTGCAACCCATGGCTTGCCGGACATCCTGGTTAGTGATAATGGCCCGTGTTTCACGAGCGATGAATTCCGGGAGTTTATGTCGGGCAATGGCATCAACCACGTCAGGACTGCGCTGTTCAAGCCGGCCTCCAATGGCCAGGCGGAATGTGCGGTCCAAATCAATAAGCAAGGGTTGCTCAGGATTCAAGGACCCTCCCTACAATGCCGCCTATCACGCCTCCTGCTGGCCTACAGATCCCGCCCGCACTCGCTCACGGGGGTCCCGCCCGCAGAGCTACTTATGAAACGGACACTCAAAACTCGGTTGTCCCTCATCCACCCAGTCCTGACCAACATAGTTGAGGGCAAGCGCAAGTCACAAAACGAGTACCATGACTGTAATTCAAGGGGGAGATGTATAGAAATAAATGATCCTGTATTCGTCCTCAATCACACCATGGGGCCCAAATGGCTTGAGGGCACTGTAATTGACAAAGAGGAGAATAGGGTCATTGTGGTAAAACTCAACAATGGCCAGACATGCCGTAAGCATCTGGACCAAGTAAAAAAGAGGTTCAGCATGGACATGGAGGAACCTGAAGAAGACCATGAGAAGGAGCTCACACTACCACCAGCAAACGTGCAACAAGAGCAATCAGAAGAATGCACAGTCCCTGCGGTCAGCCCGGACAGGCCGGAATCACCACAGGGGACAGACACTCACGTCAGCGTCCAACAACCAGAGCCCCAACTGCGGCGCTCCACGAGGGAGTGTAGACCACCTGAAAGACTAAATCTATGATCCCAGTAAAGTCCTTACTCTACAGCATGAAACCACACGAGGCACATTCCAGTGACAAGGTCATTCTGTGACCTTAACTCTATTACAGGACTCCAGAAGTGATGACCCTGTGTGGGACCTCCCTTTATATACCTGGGTGGTCAGGTAAGGAGTGTCTCCCACAAGTTCACCCCTTGTGGTCAAGGTGTGCATCTAAGTTGAGTGTATACAGTAATACAGTGGTGTTACATTGTAGTTACAAACATCACATCCCCCATCAGTGGAAACATCCTCTCTGCATCCACCTTGCCAAGCCCCCTCATAATCTCATACATTTCGATAAGATCACCTCTCATTCTTCTGAATTCCAATGAGTAGAGGCCCAACCTACTCAACCTTTCCTCATAAGTCAATCCCTCATCCCTGGAATCAACCGAGTGAACCTTCTCTGAACTGCCTCCAAAGCAAGTATATCCTTTCATAAATATGGAAACCAAAACTGCACGCAGTATTCCAGGTGTGGCCTCACCAATACCCTGTATAGCTGTAGCAAGACTTCCCCTCTTTTATACTCCATCCTCTTTGCAATAAAGGCCAAGATGCCATTTGCCTTCCTGATCACTTGTTGTACCTGCATACTATCCTTTTGTGTTTCATGTACAAGTACCCCCAGGTCCCGCTGTACTGCAGCACTTTGTAATTTTTCTCCATTTAAATAATAACTTGCTCTTTGATTTTTTTCTGCCAAAGTGCATGACCTCACACTTTCCAACATTATACTCCATCTGCCAAATTTTTGCCCACTCACTTAGCCTGTCTATGTCCTTTTGAAGATTTTTTGTGTCCTTCTCACACATTGCTTTTCCTCCCATCTTTGTATCATCAGCAAACTTGGCTACGTTACACTCAGTCCCTTCTTCCAAGTCGTTAATATAGATTGTAAATAGTTGGGGTCCCAACACTGATCCCTGCGGCACCCCACTAGTTACTGGTTGCCAACCCAAGAATGAACCATTTATCCCGACTCTCTGTTCTCTGGTAGTTAGCCAATCCTCTATCCATGCTAATATATTACCCCCAACCCTGTGAACTTTTATCTTGAGTAGGGGACTAAAGGTAGCTCCTTACACTGGCAAAAGATGAGAAGTGGTTTTCCACAGGAATTGCTGCTGGGATCACTGCTCACAATTTACATTAACGATTTGGACTTGGGAATCAGAAGTACAATTGAAAAATTTGCAGACAACACAACATTGGAGGGTATAATTCATACATGGGAAGGACTGACAAAATACACATGACTAAACTTGTAGAATGGGTGTGTAATTCAATACAGTTAAACATGAGGTGCTGCATTTTTGTAGGAAGAATAAGGAATCCACTTACTCCTGGGATAAGAAGACTCTAAATTGGGGAGAGGAGCAGAGGAATCTGGGGGGACTGATACACGAATCACTAAAAGTAGCAACGCAGGTTAATAAGGCCATAAACAATGCAAACCAGGCATTGGCCTCATTCCCAGAGGGACAGAATTGAAAAGCAGAGAAGCTATGCTAAAACCAGACAGACCACCCAGCATTGTCCTCGGCACCAGCTTCAGACACAACAACGCCACACCCAGCCCAGTCCACTCTGCAAAGTCCTCACTAACGTCTGGGGACTTGTGCCAAAATTGGGAGAACTGTCCCACAGACTAGTTGAACACCACTTGGAAGAAGCACTGAGAGTAACAAGGGCACAGAATGTACTCTGGGTGGGGGACTTCAATGTCCATCACCAAGAGAGGCTCGGTAACACCAATACTGACCGAGCTGGCCAAGTCCTGAAGGACATAGCTGCCAGACTGGGCCTGTAGCAGGTGGTGAGAGAACCAACACCAGGGAAAAACCTCATCACCAATCTGTCACAGATGCATCTGTCCATGACAGTACTGGTAGCAGCGATCACCACACCATCCTTGTGGAGACTGAGGACACCCTCCATCGTGTTGTGTGACACTACCACCGTGCTAAATGGAGTCGATTCAGAACAGATCTAGCAGCTCAAAACTGGGCATCCATAAGGTGCCGTGGGCCATCAGCAGCAGAATTGCATTCCACCACAATCTGTAACCTCATGGCCCGACATATCCCTCACTCTACCATTACCAGAAAGCCAGGGGACCAATCCTGGTTCAATGAGGAGTGCAGAAGAGCATGTCAGGAGCAGCACCAGGTGTATCTAAACATGAGGTGCCAACCTGGGGAAGCTGCACCACAGGACTACATGCACGCTAAACAGCGGGAGCAGCACGCTATAGACAGGGCTAAGTGATCCCATAACCAACAGATCAGATCAAAGCTCTGCAGTCCTGCCACATCCAGTGGTGAACGGTGGTGGAGCATTAAACAAATATCAGGAGGAGGAGGCTCCATGAATATCCCCATCCTCAATGATGGCGGAGCCCAGCACGTGAGTGCGAAAGACAAGGCTGAAGTGTTTATAACCATCTTCAGCCAGAAGTGCCGAGTGGATGATCCATATAGGCCTCCTCCTGAGGTACCCACCATCACAGAAGCCAGTCTTCAGCCAATTCGATTCACTCCACGTAATATCAAGAAAGGGCTGAGCGCAGTGGATACAGCAAAGGCTGTGGGCCCCGATAACATCATGGCTGTCGTGCTGAAGACTTGTGCTCCAGAACTAGCCGTGCCTCTAGCCAAGCTGTTCCAGTACAGCTACAACACTGGCATCTACCCAACAATGTGGAAAACTGACCAGGTATGTCCTGTCCACAAAAAGCAGGACAAATCCAATCCGGCCAATTACCGCCCCATCAGTCTACTCTCAATCATCAGCAAAGTGATGGAAGGTATCATCAACAGTGCTATCAAGCAACACTTACTCACCAATAACCTGCTCACCGATGCTCAGTTTGGGTTCTGTCAGGACCACTCGGCTCCAGACCCCATTACAGCCTTGGTCCAAACATGGATAAAAGAGATGAATTCCAGAGGTGAGGTGAGAGTGACTGCCCTCGACATCAAGGCAGCATTTGACCGAGTGTGGCATCAAGGAGCCCCAGTAAAACTGAAGTCAATGGGAATCAGGGGAAAACTCTTCACTGGCTGGAGTCATACCCAGCACAGAGGAAGATGGTTGTGGTGGTTGGAGGTCAATCATCACAGCCCCAGGACATCGCTGCAGGAGTTCCTCAGGGCAGTGTCCTAGGCCCAACCATTTTAACCAATAAGGGAATTAAGGGTTATGGGGAGAGGGCGGGTAAGTGGAGCTGAGTCCACGGCCAGATCAGCCATGATCTTTTTGAATGGCGGAGCAGGCTCTAGGGGCTAGATGGCCTACTCCTGTTCCTAATTCTTGTTATGTTCAGCTGCTTCATCAATGACCTTCCCTCCATCATAAGGTCAGAAGTGGAGATGTTCGCTGATGACTGCACAGTGTTCAGTTCCATTCACAATTCCTCAGATAATGGAGCAGTCCGTGCCCACATACAGCAAGTCCTGGACAACATTCAGGCTTGGGCTGATAAGTGGCAAGTAACATTCACACCACACAAGTGCCAGGCAATGACCATCTCCAACAAATGAGAGTCTAACCACCGTCCCTTTACATTCAATGGCATTACCATCGCCGAATCCCCCACCATCAACATCCTGGGGGTCACCATTGACCAGAAACTTAACTGGACCAGCCACATAAATACTGTGGCTACAAGAGCAGGTCAGAGGCTGGGTATTCTGCATCGAGTGTCTCACCTCCTGACTCCCCAAAGACTTTCCACCATCTACAAGGCACAAGTCAGGAGTGTGATGGAATACTCCCCACTTGCCTGGATGAGTGCAGCTCCAACAACACTCGAGAAGCTCGACACCATCCAGGACAAAGCAGCCGATTGATTGGCTCCCCATCCCCCACGTTCATCATTCACTCCCTCCACCACCGGCGCACCGTGGCTGCAGTGTGTACCATCTACAAGATGCACTGCAGCAACTCGCCAAGGCTTCTTCGGCAGCACCTCCAAAACCCACGACCTCTACCACCTAGAAGAACAAGGGCAGCAGGTGCATGGGAACACCACCACCTCCACGTTCCCCTCCCAGTCACACACCATCCCGACTGGGAAATATATCGGCCGTTCCTTCATCGTCGCTGGGTCACAATCCTGGAACTCCCTCCCGAACAGCACTATGGGAGCACCTTCACCAGACGGACTGCAGCGGTTCAAGAAGGCGGCTCACCACCACCTTCTCAAGGGGCAATTAGGGATGGGCAATAAATGCCGGCCTTGCCAGCAACGCCCACAGCACATGAACGAATAAAACAAAACTTGTATAGACCTTGCTTAGACCAAACTTGGGAGTACTGTGCACAGTTCTGGGCTCCATATTATAAAAAGGATATCGGCACTGGAGAAAGTATTAAAAGCATTCACAAAGGTGATACCAGAACAGAGAGGTTATAACTATCAGGAAAGATTGAACAAACTGGGTCTGTTTTCTCTTGGAAAGCAAGATTGAGGGGTGACCTGATCGAGGCCTTTGAGATTATGAAAGGGTTTGATAGGGTAAACATAGAGGAAATGTTTCCACTTACGTGGGAGACCAGAACTAGGATAGTCAATATAAGATAGTCACTAATAAATGCAATAGGGAATTCAGGAAAAACTTCTTTACCCATGTTACATTCAGAATAACTCCACAAGACTGTATACTGTAAGCTCAAACTGTTGTGACATTGGTCTCTTTAATGTAACCCCAGAGTGAGGAGGCAGCGTGGCAGACTGCCTTTTATACCTGCTTGCCCAGGGTGTGCAGGTGACCCTTGGGTCTCCCACAGGTGCGCCCCCGGTGGCAAATCTTACACATTGGTAATGTTTACATACATAACATCATTCCCCCCCAAAGTCTTATGTACAAGTTATTTACAAGTTGAGGTGATCCAGGGCTCTGCGTTCCCGGGTTGATCGACTGAGTTGAAGTCCTGGCCTGGGTGAGTGGGTCGGACCATTGCTGCACTGCAGTGTGGCTGGTCTGATCGGACTGTCGGGCACGGTGGGTTCATCCTTGTGGTTGACCGCAAGGTCGATTGCTAGTTGGGTGTGTGTGGGTGGATCAATGATGGTAATGTCCTCTTCAAACTGTTCTTGGTTGTCAGTGAACCGCAGTTTGGTCTGATCCAAGTGCTTTCTGCACGTTTGTCCATTCAAAAGTTTGACAACAAACACTCTATTCCCCTCCTTGGCTAACACAGTGCCAGCAACCCATTTGGGACCATGACTATAATTAAGAACAAACACAGGGTCATTAACCACAATGTCACGTGATACAGCTGCGCGATCGTGGTACACGTTGTATCGGTGAAGCCGGGTTTCTACATGATCATTGAGATCGAGGTGGATTAAGGAGAGCCTGGTTTTGAGTGGTCTCTTCATTAGCAATTCTGCCGGAGGAACCCCGGTGAGCGAGTGGGGTCGCGTGCGGTAACTGAGCAGAATCTGAGATAGCCGGGTCTGCAGGGAACCGTCCGTCACATGTTTCAAGCTCTGCTTGATAGTTTGGACTGCCCATTCCGCTTGACCATTGGATGCGGGCTTAAACGGGGCAGACCTGACATGCTTGATGCCATTGTGGGTCATGAACTCGTTGAATTCCGAGCTCGTGAAACATGGTCCATTGTCGGGCAACCATGGGTGACGAATATGGCCCAGAGGCTTCAATGGTGGCAGTGGACGTACATGATGATATTATTATACATTCAATCTGTCATGTATGTAACCACAATGTAACACCACTGTATTACTGTACACACACAACCTAGATGCATACTTTGACCACAAGGGGTGAACTTGTGGGAGACACTCCTTACCTGATCTCCCAGGTATATAAAGGGAGGTCCCACGCAGGGTCATCACTTGTGGAGTGCTGTGAATAAAGAGTTGAGGTCACAGAGTGACCTTGTCCCTAGAATGTGCCTCATGTGGTTTCATGCAGTAGAGTAAGGACTTTACATTGGCGATGAGAAACGGGAACTCATGACCCACGAGAATGGCCAGAGGAACAGTACTGTGTTGGGGAAGATTGGGACGATTTTATCGAGAGGCTTCAGCAAAGCTTCGTTACAAAAGAATGGCTGGGGGATGCAGCGGCCGACAAGCGAAGGGTTCATCTCTTGACCAGCTGTGGATCAAAGACTTATGCACTTCTGAAGGACTTACTGGCGCTTGAGAAGCCGTCGGACAAAACCTTTGAAGAACTTACCAAACTGATCGGGGAGCATCTCAAACCGGCGAGTAGCATACACATGGCCCGACACAGATTCTACACCCACCGACATTGTGAAGGACAGAGCATACCGGACTTCGTAGCGGACCGCCAGCGTTTGGCCAGCCTCTGTAAGTTCACAGACGCCTGCAGGGGGGAGATGCTAAGGGACTGCTTTATCGAGGGCATCGGTCATGCGGGAATTTTCCACAAATTAATTGAGACCAAGGATTTGACCTTGGAAGCAGTGGCATTGTTAGCTCAAACTTTCATGGCGGGGGAGGAAGATAAGAAAATAATATACGCGCGCAATTCTGCCTCTAACAAGGCAATGTGTCAGGGAGTCAACATCATCAATGCGACTCAGAGCCCCGCAAACAGGCAGGGGCAGTCCGACACTCCCCAGGCAGCAATAGACCCCAGAGTAGGACTCCAACAGAGACAATGGCAGGCTGAACAGACATTCACGCCATCACAGCGGACAATGTGGCCCGGGATGGGGCCATTGACACCCACTAATAGGGTACTTAAGAGCAGTCAAAGGGACAGTCAGCACGGAATGCATGGCCATAGTCCCTTTGTCCCCAATAATGGAAACTTTAACTCATGCTGGAGGTGTAGGGGAAAACACTCAGCTAGATCTTGCAGATTTCAACAGTTTGTCTGCAGAAACCGCAACCTCAGTGGCCATTTAGCTCGAATGTGCAGAAAACCTGCAACCAGACTAATATATGAGGCAGATGGACCAGAAGAGGGTTCTTTGAGGCAGGATGACTTTTGGGGCAAATTGATGGACGGTGAGGTTCAGCGGGTCCATGCGGCGAACAGTTCATACACCAAAACACCACCAATGATGAGGGTTTTATTAAACGGTATCCCAGTATACATGGAGCTGGACACTGGGGCCAGCCAGTCACTCATGGGCATTCAGCAATTTGAGAAGCTATGGCCACTCAAAGCCAGTAGACCCAAATGAGCACGTATTGAGACACAATTACGGACTTACACCAAAGAAATCATTCCGGTGCTAGGCAGTGCAATGTTGACTGACACACACAACGGGTTACTGAATCGGCTGCCGCTCTAGATTGTCCCAGGTAATGGTCCCGCACTGTTGGGGAGGAGCTGGTTAGCCGAGATGAACTGGAAATGGGGGATGTTTACGCAATGTCATCTGTGGAGCGAAGTTCATGCTCACAAGTCCTACAACAATTCGATTCAATATTCCAACCTGACGTCGGGACTTCCAAAGGCACTAAAGTAGTGATACACATCACCCCGGAAGCCAGGCCAGTGCACCACAAGGCCTTATGTGATGCGGGAAAAGATCGAGAGCGAATTGGACCGGCTGTTGAGAGAGGGCATCATCTGGACTGTTGAATTCAGCGACTGGGCGAGCCCCATCGTTCCCGTCCTAAAAACGGATGGCTCTGTCAGGATCTGTGGCGACTACAAGGCCACCGTCAATCGGGTGTCCCTACAAGACCAATACCCGCTCCCGAGAGTGGAGGACCTTTGCGCCATGCTGGCAGGCGGCAAGCTGTTCACCAAGTTGGACCTCACCTCAGCCTATATGACCCAGGAACTGGCCGACGAATCCAAACTACTGACCACCATCACCACGCACAAGAGACTGTTCGTTTATAACAGTTGCCTGTTTGGCATTCGATCAGCGGCCGCGATCTTTCAAAGAAACATGGAAAATCTGCTTAAATCCATTCCTGGAATGATCATATTCCAGGACGACATCCACATTATGGGTCGAGACACTGAGGAACACCTCCACAACCTGGAGGAGGTGCCTACGCCGACTGGACTGGGTCAAGAAGTCTAAATGTGTGTTTTTAGCTCCTGAGGTCGAGTTTCTGGGCAGGAGGGTTGCTGCAGATGGGATTCGGCCTTCCGAATTCAAAATATAGAGGCGATTCGATGAGCACCCAGGCCCGGCAACACATCGGAGTTGCATTCATTTCTGGGACTGTTGAACTATTTCGGGAACTTTCTGCCGAACTTGAGCACGTTGTTGGAGCTGCTACACGTGCTCCTGCATAAGGGTTGCGATTGGTTTTGGGGGGGATTGTCAGGAACAGGCTTTTGATCGGGCGCAAAACCTACTTTATTCAAACAAGTTGTTGACCCTGTACGACCCCTATAAAAAATTGGTTCTGATATGTGATGCATCGTCCTATGGGGTTGGGTGCGTGTTGCAGCAGGGCAATGCTGAGGGTCAACTACAACCTGTGGCTTATGCCTCCAGGTCGCTCTCTCAAGCAGAACGGGGATATAGGATGGTCAAGAAAGAAGCGCTTGAATGTGTCTATGGTGTAAAAAAAATGCACCAGTACCTCTTTGGTAGGAAGTTCAAATTAGAGACAGACCACAAGCCATTAACATCTCTGTTGTCAGACAGCAAGGCTGACAATGCCAATGCATCAGCTCGCATACAGCGATGGGCTCTCACACTGGCTGCTTACTATTCCATCCGGCACCGGCCCGGCACTGAAAATTGCGCTGACGCGCTCAGCAGGCTTTCACTGGCCACCACTAAGGCGGCAGCGGAGCAAAGCGCCGAGATGGTCATGGCTGTCGATGCCTTTGACAGCGCAGGCTCCCCATCACAGCCCGCCAGATCAAAATCTGGACAGAGATCCCCTCCTATCCCTGATTAAGAAATGTGTCCTGACTCGGAGCATGCCCTGAGGAGGTCAGACCGTTCCACAGACAGATGGATGAGCTCTCCATCCAAGCCGACTGTCTACTATGGGGCAGCCGGGTAGTCATGCCCCAGAAGGGAAGGGAAGCATTCATCAGCAAACTCCACAGCGAGCACCCAGGCATTGTGCTGATGAAGGCCATTGCCCGGTCACATGTTTGGTGGCCTGGAATTCATTCAGACCTGGAATACTGTGTTTGTAGGTGCACGACGTGTGCCCAGCTGGGTAATGCCCCCAGGGAGGCCCCACTCAGCCCGTGGCCCTGGCCCATCAGGCCATGGTCATGCATTCATGTTGACTACGCGGGCCCGTTCATGGGAAAGATGTTCCTTATTGTAGTAGATGCGTACTCGAAATGGATTGAGTGCATCATTCTGAATTCATGCACGTCATCCACCACTGTGGAAAGTCTATGTGCAATCTTTGCAACCCACGGCTTGCCGGACATCCTGGTTAGTGATAATGGCCCGTGTTTCACAAGCTACGAATTCCGGGAGTTTATGTCGGGCAATGGCATCAACCATGTCAGGACTGCACCGTTCAAGCCGGCCTCCAATGGCCAGGCGGAACGTGCGGTCCAAATCATTAAGCAAGGTATGCTCAGGATTCAAGGACCCTCCCTACAATGCCGCCTATTGCGCCTCCTGCTGGCCTTCAGATCCCGCCCGCACTCGCTCACAGGGGTCCCGCCCGCAGAGCTACAAATGAAACGGACACTCAAAACTCGGTTGTCCCTCATTCACCTAGTCCTAACCAACATAGTTGATGGCAAGCGCAAGTCACAAAATGAGTACCATGACCTTAATTCGAGGGGGAGATTTATAAAAATAAATGATCCTGTATTCGTCCTCAATCTTTAGCTTGGATGATGTGGAATCTATATGAGTAGAGCTGCAGAACACGAAAGGGCAAAAAACGTTAGTGGGAGTTGTGTACAGACTTCCAAACAATAGTAGTGATGTTGGGGAGGGCATCAAACAGGAAATTAGGGGTACATGCAATAAAGGTGCAGTAGTTATCATGGGTGACTTTAATATGCATATAGATTGGGCTAACCAAACTGGAAGCAATACGGTGCAGGAGGATTTCCTGGAATGCATAAGGGATGGTATTTTAGACAAATTATGTCGAGGAACCAACTAGGGGGGAGGCCATCTTAGACTGGGTGTTGTGGAATGAGAGAGGATTAATTAGCAATCTCGTTGTGTGAGGCCCCTTGGGGAAGAGTGACCATAATATGGTGGAATTCTACATTAGGATGGAGAATGAAAGAATTAATTCAGAGACCATGGTCCAGAACTTAAAGAAGGGTAACTTTGAAGGTATGAGGTGTGAATTGGCTAGGATAGATTGGCGAATGATACTTAAGGGGTTGACTGTGGATGGGCAATGGCAGACATTTAGAGACCGCATGGATGAACTACAACAATTGTACATCCCTGTCTGGCGTAAAAATAAAAAAGGGAAGGCGGCTCAACCATAGCTATCAAGGGAAATCAGGGATAGCATTAAAGATAAGGAAGTGGCATACAAATTGGCCAGAAATAGCAGCGAACCCGGAGACTGGGAGAAATTTAGAACTCAGCAGAGGAGGACAAAGGGTTTGATTAGGGCAGGGAAAATAGAGTATGAGAGGAAGCTTGCAGGGAACATTAAAACGGATTGCAAAAGCTTCCATAGATATGTAAAGAGAAAAAGGTTAGTAATGACAAATGTAGGTCCCCTGCAGTCAGAATCAGGGGAAGTCATAATGGGGAACAAAGAGATGGCAGGCCAATTGAACAAGTACTTTGGTTCAGTATTCACAAAGGAGGACACTAACAACATTCCGGATATAAAAGGCGTCAGAGGGTCTAGTAAGAAGGAGGAACTGAGGGAAATCCTTATTAGTCGGGAAATTGTGTTGGGGAAATTGATGGGATTGAAGGCCGCTAAATCCCCAGGGTCTGATGGACTGCATCCCAGAGTACTTAAGGAGGTGGCCTTGGATATAGCGGATGCATTGACAGTCATTTTCCAACATTCCATAGACTCTGGATCAGTTCCTATGGAGTGGAGGGTAGCCAATGTAACCCCACTTTTTAAAATAGGAGGGAGGTAGAAAGCAGGGAATTATAGACCGGTCAGCCTGACCTCAGTAGTGGGTAAAATGATGGAATCAATTATTAAGGATGTCATAGCAGTGCATTTGGAAAGAGGTGACATGATAGGTCCAAGTCAGCATGGATTTGTGAAAGGGAAATCATGCTTGACAAATCTTCTGGAATTTTTTGAGGATGTTTCCAGTAGAGTGGACAAGGGAGAACCAGTTGATGTGGTATATTTGGACTTTCAGAAGGCTTTCGACAAGGTCCCACACAAGAGATTAATGTGTAAAGTTAAAGCACATGGGATTGGGGGTAGTGTGCTGACATGGATTGAGAACTGGTTGGCAGACAGGAAGCAAAGAGTAGGAGTAAATGGGTATTTTTCAGAATGGCAGGCAGTGACTAGTGGGGTACTGCAAGGTTCTGTGCTGGGGCCCCAGCTGTTTTCATTGTATATTAATGATTTAGACGAGGGGATTAAATGTAGTATCTCCAAATTTGCAGATGACACTAAGTTGGGTGGCAGTGTGAGCTGCGAGGAGGATGCTATGAGGCTGCAGAGTGACTTCGATAGGTTAGGTGAGTGGGCAAATGCATGGCAGATGAAGTATAATGTGGATAAATATGAGGTTATCCACTTTGGTGGTAAAAACAGAGAGACAGACTATTATCTGAATGGTGACAGATTAGGAAAAGGGGAGGTGCAACGAGACCTGGGTGTCATGGTACATCAGTCATTGAAGGTTGGCATGCAGGTACAGCAGGCGGTTAAGAAAGCAAATGGCATGTTGGTCTTCATAGCGAGGGGATTTGAGTACAGGGGCAGGGAGGTGTTGCTACAGTTGTACAGGGCCTTGCTGAGGCCACACCTGGAGTATTGTGTACAGTTTTGGTCTCCTAATTTGAGGAAGGACATTCTTGCTATTGAGGGAGTGCAGCGAAGGTTCACCAGACTGATTCCCGGGATGGCGGGACTGACATACCAAGAAAGACTGGATCAACTGGGCTTGTATTCACTAAAGTTCAGAAGAATGAGAGGGGATCTCATAGAAACGTTTAAAATTCTGATGGGTTTAGACAGGTTAGATGCAGGAAGAATGTTCCCAATGTTGGGGAAGTCCAGAACCAGGGGTCACAGTCTAAGGATAAGGGGTAAGCCATTTAGGACCGAGATGAGGAGAAACCTCTTCACCCAAAGAGTGGTGAACTTGTGGAATTCTCTACCACAGAAAGTTGTTGAGGCCAATTCACTAAATATATTCAAAAAGGAGTTAGATGTAGTCCTTACTACTAGGGGGATCAAGGGGTATGGCGAGAAAGCAGGAAGGGGGTACTGCAGTTGCATGTTCAGCCATGAACTCATTGAATGGCGGTGCAGGCTCGAAGGGCCGAATGGCCTACTCCTGCACCTATTTTCTCTGTTTCTATGTTTCAATCACGCCATGGGGCCCAAATGGCTTGAAGGTACTGTCACAGACAAAGAGGGGAATAGGGTCCTCGTGGTAAAACTCAACAATGGTCAGATATGCCGTAAGCATCTGGACCAAGTAAAAAAGAAGATTCAGCATCGACACTAAGGAACCAGAAGAAGACCATGAGATGGAGCTCACACCACCGCCAGTGAACGAGCAACAAGAGCAATCAGAAGAATGCACAGTCCCTGCGGTCAGCCCGGACAGGCCGGAATCACCACAGGTGACAGACACTCACGTCAGTGTCCCAACAGAGCCCCAACTGCGACGCTCCACGAGGGAGCGTAGACCACCTGAAAGACTAAACCTATGATCTCCACAAGACTTTGGGAGGGGGGGGGGCAAAGGTGATGTCATGTATGTAACCACAATGTAACACTACTGTATTACTGGATACACACAACCTAGATGCACACCTTGACCACAAGGGGTGAACTTGTGGGAGAACACTCCTTACCTGATCTCCCAGGTATATAAAGGGAGGTCCCACGCAGGGTCATCACTTGTGGAGTGCTGTAAATAAAGAGTTGAGGTCACACAGTGACCTTGTCCCTAGAATGTGCCTCGTGTGATTTCATGCTGTTGAGTAAGGACTTTACACAATCCATTTAGAGTAAGCGTCCACTGCTATTAGGAACATCTTTCCTAGAAAGGGGCCAGCGAAATCTACGTGGACCCTGGACTACGGTTTGGAGGCCCATGACCACAGACTCAGTGGGGCCTTCCTTGATGCATTGCTCAACTGTGAGCATTGGTGCACACATGACTCCAATTCCGAGTCAATGCCGGGCCACCAAACGTGTGACCTGGCGATAGCCTTCATCATGACTGTGCCTGGGTGGGTACTGTGTAGGTCGCATATAAACGTTTCCCTGCTTTTTTTGGCAAAACTACGCAATTTCCCCATAGGAGACAATCCAAATGGATGGACATTTCATCCTTGAGTTGGTAAAACGGCTTAATTTCGTCTTGCATTTCCCCGGGAGCAGCTGACCAGCTCCCATTGAGTACGCAGCTTTTTACTAGTGATAGCACAGGGTGCTGGCTAGTCCAGGTCCTGATCTGGTGAGCCGTGACGGGTGACCCCTCGCTCTCAAAAACATCCATTACAAGAAGCAAGTCTGTGGGTTGCACCATTTCCACCCCGGTGGTGGGCAATGGTAGCTGACTGAGGGCATCAGCACAGTTCTCAGTGCCTGGTCTGTGGCGGATCACATAGTCATACACAGATAATGGTCGTGCCCATCTTTGGATACGGGACGAAGCATTGGTGTTAATACCTTTGCTTTCTGAGAACAGCGAAATGAGCGGCTTGTGGTCGTTTTCGAGCTCGAACCGGAGTCCAAATAGGTATTGGTGCATTTTCTTAACCCCGTATACGCATGCTAACGCTTCTTTCTCAACCATACTGTCGGCTCTTTCAGCCTTAGATAAGCTTCTGGACGCATATACAACCGGTTGCAGTTTGCCTGACACATTGGCTTGCTGTAACACACAACCAACCCCATTCGAAGATGCATCACAAGCTAGTACTAAACGTCATACAATACAAGTAACTTGTTAGAACATAGTAGGTTTCTGGCCTTGTTAAAGGCTGTCTCTTGAGATTTATCCCAAACCCAGTCATCACCCTTGTGTAGCAATAAATGCAAGGGTTCCAGCAAAGTCCTCAACCCCGGTAGAAAGTTACCAAAATAGTTGAGGAGTCCCAGGAACGAACGCAGCTCCGTCACATTCTGTGGTCTGCGTGCATTGTTGATGGCCTCCGTCTTGGAGTCCGTGGGTCTGATGCCGTCTGCCGCAATCTTTCTCCCCAGAAATTCGACCTCTGGTGCCAGGAAAACACACTTGGAGCATATCAACCTGAGTCCCACTCTGTCCAGTTGCTTGAAAACCTCTTCCAGGTTGTGCAAGTGTTTGGTGGTGTTGCGGCCAGTGATCAGGATGTCGTCTTGAAACACCATGGTGCGCGGAACCGATTTCAGCAGACTCTCCATGTTCCTCTGGAAGATGGCCGCAGCCGAGCGAATCCCAAAGGGGCATCTGTGGTATATGAACAGTCCTTTGTGCGTGTTGATGCACTTCAATTTTTTCGAAGGTTCAGCCAGCTCCTGTGTCATGTAAGCAGAGGTTAGATCCAGCTTGGTGAACGACTTCCCCCCTGCTAGCGTTGCAAATAGGTCATCCGCTTTGGGTAGTGGGTACTGGTCCTGTAACGAGACTCGGTTGATCGTTACCATGTAGTCCCCGCAGATCCTGACCGTCCCATCGCTCTTCAACAGCAGAACAATTGGACTGGCCCACTCGTTGAACTCGACTGGGATATGATCCCCTCTTGTTGAAGTCTGTCCAGCTCAATCTCGACTTGCTCTTGTGTCATATATGGAACCGCTCGGACCTTGTGATGAATGGGCCGTGTAACAGGGACTGGATGGATCTGCACTTTGGTATCTGTGAAGTTGCCGATGCCTGGCTCGAATAACGATGGGAATTTGTTTAGCACTTGGGTGCACGATGCATCATGCTCCGAAGACAGTGCTTTGATGTTGTTCCAGTTCCATCGGATCTTTCCTAGCCAGCTTCTGCCGGACAGCGATAAATCATGCACAGTTCCATCATACGCTACCTTCACTGCCAATGACTGGTATGATCTCTTTGGTGTAAGAGCACAGCTTGCTGTGGATCGGCCTCATTTTGGGCCTTTGTGCCTTGTTGCCAGTTTCTCAAAAGCCTTCTGGTTCATAATTGATTGACTCGAACCAATTCCATGGAAACTGGAATGCCATTTAATTTGACATTTAACATTATCAGAGGGCTTTTGGTGGTGAAAGTGTGTACCCCGTACACTTTCTCTTCAGCCTCGGGTTGAGTTGCCTCTCTTACTCGTTCAGCATGATCCGCACCGAATCGGTCATCTTCTGCCGACTCTGCCACGTGGTGAGTGGCAATACATTTGCACATTCACTGGAGGTGCCCCATTGTTCCACAGCCCTTGTACACGTAGTGCTTGAATCGACATTGATGGGCCCCCGCAGCGCCAACACGGTGCTAATGGATTCGCATTCACGCCCCACGGCGGACTCTGAGTCATCCTATGTCTGGCCTCTGCGGGCGTGTAGGCCCTGCCATGTATAGTTCTGCCAGCTGAAGGCATTATTTTATGCACAGTACTTGGCAGTGAGCTTCAATGCTGCAAAGATATCTGTTTAGTGTTATTGTTCGTGGACATGAAAGTCTGGGCTATCGTGATGGCCTTGCTCAGATCTCGGGATTCGGTAGACAGCAGTTTGCGAAGAATGACCTCGTGGCCGATTCCAAGCACGAAAAAGTCCCGCAACACTTCCCCCAAAAATCCAGCAAATACGCACGGTCCCGCAAGGCGTCTTAGGTCAGCGACATAGCTCGCCACGTCCTGGCCCTCGAAGCGATGGTGCGTGTAAAAGCGATACCTGACCATTAAGATGCTCTCCTTCGGCTTGAGGTGTTCCCGAACCAGCGTGCACAACTCTTCATATGTCTTCTCCGTTGATTTCGTCGGTGCTAGCAGATTTTTGATGAGGCTATATATCGTGGACCCACAAACGGTGAGAATCGCCCTGCGCTTGACCGTGGTCTCTTCCGTATCCAGCTCGTTGGCAACGACGTACTGGTCAAGACGCTCAACGAAGGCTTCCCAATCATCACCCTCAACAAATCTTTCAAGAATACCAACGGCAGCCATAACCGTGTGAAAGTTCGTGATCTGTTACTCGTCACCAATTGTTACGTTCAGAATAACTCCACAAGACTGTATACTGTAAGCTCAAACTATTGTGACCTTGGTCTTTTTAATGTAACTGCATATTGAGGAAGCAGCATGGTAGATTGCCTTTTATACCTGCTTGTCCAGGATGTGCAGGTGATCCTTGGGTCTCCCACAGGTGTGCCCCCTGGTGGCAAGTCTTACACACTAGTAAAGTTTATATACATAACCAGAGAGTGGTGAGAATGTGGAACTCGCTACCACAGGGTGTGGTTGATGCGAATAGCAGATACATTTAAGGGGAAGCTGGATAAACACGAGGGAGAAAGAAATAGAAGGATATGGTGATGGGTTGCGATGAAGAGAGGTAGGAGGGGGCTGGTGGGGAGCATAACCCCCAGCACGGACCCGTTGGGCCGAGTGGCCTGGTTCTGTACTGTAGTCTCGAAGCTGTGCAAAAATTGCACTCAATCCCCAACACCATGGCGCAGGAGGCCGAGCCAAAGGGGAGGGGAAACGAGCTGCCCCCAGTATCGAGGCGCTATTCGACTGGGTCTGGCTGCAGGGAAGCCAGGTAAAGCTGAAATGGAGGCGGGTGGGGGGGGTAAAAATGAGCTGAAATCCAAGACAGTTACTTTCAATTGTCTCTCTTTACATATGAAAGTGCCCGAAGAGACGGTCCTTCTCTCAGCCCACCAACACGTGCTCTCGCTCTCTCCTCCACCAGCTCTCCTTTCTCTCTCTCCTCTCCCCATACACCAGCTCACAGCAACCCATCAGTGGAGCGGAAATGGGTGCAGCTCCCCTTTCAATGTCTCGCGCCGTTCCCTCTCCATTCCGAGATGTAAACAGACACGAGAAACTGTCGAGCTTCCTGCTCCCGCGATGGTCAGTGTCCTGAACGTGTGAGGCGTCCGGCCCAAGTTCTTTCTCACAGTGCGCGCTGCGTCATCAGTGAACACACTGGCAGGCCAGTCACATTGTGTAAATACAGACACGTGTGCACAGGATTCGGAGAGCGTTGTGAACATTTAATACCTTTTCAGCAACAACTTAATCCTTCAAAGATAGCGAATTGCACGATTTTGTAAAATACATGAAGAACTGAAGAAGAATCGAGAATCTCTGCGAGCGAATGCGTGAGTGCCTGAGCGCACCGCTAAACGGGAGCATTTCACTTATTACCTCCTACTTCCCTTAACTCTTGAAACAGAGGGACTGCGACACACAGGACAGGATCGTGCCGAGTGAGGATGTTGGTGAGCGACTTGCTGAAGTAGCACCGGAACCCCCAATGATCAGGCAAGGAGCCCGAACTGCTCCATACCAGCATGCAGCCCACAAACCCTGCTCCCCCGAGAAGCAGAGTGTTTGCGCCCCCATAATAAAGTGTTCTGTGCTTTTTCTCCCAGCTTCCCCCTTGGTGCTGACCTTGGCAGAGGTCAGGGTTCCAGAGACGCCTCACCCCGTGGCCATTGTTCACTGGACATCTGGAGTCTTCACATCCTGTCCCAACCACTCCTCCCCCGTTTCCTGCCCGTCACTGCCTCCCTCCCACCCCCTCCTCCCCTAACCCCTCCCCCATCCCTCTCCTCCTCCCCTAACCCCTCCCCATCCCTCACCTCCCTCGACCCCTTCCCAACCCCTCTCCTCCCTTGACCCCTCCTCCCTCACCCCCTCCCCAAACCCTCCCCTTCACTGACTCCTCCCCCTTTTCCCCGAACCCCTCACCACAACCCTCTCCTTCCCAAACCCCTCCCCCTCCTGCCCTGACCCCTCCATCCTGTCCCTGTCTCCCCCCCCCCCACCTACATTGCCTCTCCTACCCCACAGGTGAAAGGTGTTGGATGGCCCTTAGCTGAGTGCCACGATGGGAGATTGCAGAGAACTGTCGGAATCTTTACATCTTCACCCTGTCTGACCCCATCGCGTTGTTCCAGAGCCAATGTCTCACCTGCCTTTGCCTTCAAACCCAATCCTGCCGTCAGTCAGACGCTTCCTCCAACATTTTGTTTTGAAGCGGAGGGTTTTTGGCAATTCATAGCTCCCCCAATCGTCAGTGACCAATGACAGAGGTCAGGACACGGACGCCCCTCCACGTTCCCCCTCCCAATCCCCCGGCGGTTGAGCTGGGATGAGTGAGATGCTGAGATGATGTTGAAAGCGATTTACTGGATTGGATTCTGTGCCAGATACTCCAGAACCCTCTGGAGGTGAATCAGTCGCTCGTTCAATGATGTGGATGAAAGCACCACTGTCTGAAGAGCAGGATCCATCGGGACAATGGCCAGGAGCCACCAGAGCCAGCGAGGACCATCCTGGGAGGCCTGAAACATAAACAGAGCAACCCGTCAGCCGGGCCCCGAGCACAAACCATCCTAACTCGCGGGCTGTGGGGACAGGGAGGGTGCAGCAGCGTCGAGGATGTAGGATTTTGGACACTACTGCATATCTGCTGCTGCATCCAGAGTGATCAGTCACCCCGGGATTACAATGGGCAATGTGCCCATGTGCTGGTACAGAGATTAAAATCATTAACAACTTGTATTTATATAGCGCCTTTAACGTAATGAGACGTCCAAAGGCGCTTCACATGAGTGTTATGCGATAAAACTTTGACACCGAGCTACATAAGTAGAAATTAGCGCAGGTGACCAAAAGCTTGGTCAAAGAGGGAGGTTTTAAGGAGCGTCTTGAAGAAGGAGAGAGAGGTAGAGAGGTGGAGAGGTTTAGGGAGGGAGGTCCAGAGCTTGGGGCCCCAGCAACAGAAGGCACGGCCACCGATGGTGGAGCGATTATAATCAGGGATGGTCAGGAGGGCAGGATTAGAGAAACATAGACATCTCGGGGGGTTGTGGGGCTGGAGGAGATTAGAGATAGGGAGGGGCGAGGCCATGGAGGGATTTGAAAACACGGGGAGAATTTTGAAATCGAGCCGTTGCTTAACTGGGAGCCAATGTCGGTCAGCGAGCACAGGGTGTGATGGGTGAGCGGGACTCGGTGCGAGTTAGGACACGCGGCAGCCGAGTTTTGGATCATCTCTAGTTTACGTCGGGTAGAATGTGGGAGGCCAGCCAAGAGTGGGTTGGAATAGTCAAGTCTGGAGGTAACAAAGGCATGTGTGAGGGCTTCAGCAGCGGATGAGCTGAGGCAGGGCTGGAGACGGGCGATGTTATGGAGGTGGAAACAGGCGGTTTTAGTTATGCTGCAGATATGTGATCGGAAGCTCATTTCAGGGTCAGATATGACACCAAGGTTGGTTCAGACGAGGAAGACCATTTACTTTGTGCATGCACTTGGGTTAAGAAATAGCTCAAAAGCAGGCGGTGTGATTAGTCACGGGAAATGCCGGCACTCAGACTGTATGGGGTCTGCTGATTTGGTTTAACTCACTCACAACGCCGATAATAACCAGCCAACAAAGGCCGAATGGTGCGTGGTTGGTTAAAGTGGGACTTTCAGGAGCTGGGTCTCACTTGGCCAACCGCGAAGAATATTGTAAGACAACACCAAGGTAGGACAGTATTGGAGTCGGTGGGAAGACAAGGAGACGCATCTAGGGCACGCACAGATGCATCACCCAGTGGCCGGACACCCTCTCCAGTTTTGGAAGGTTGTGAGAGGTTGGGGCCGCCCATTTAAAACTGAGATGAGGAGAAATTTCTTCTCTCAGAGGGTTGTAAATCTGTGGAATTCTCTGCCCCAGAGAGCTGTGGAAGCTGGGTCAGTGAATAAATTTAAGACAGAGATAGACAGTTTCTTACACGATAAGGGGATAAGGGGTTATGGGGAGCGAGCAGGGAAGTGGAGCTGAGTCCATGATCAGATCAGCCATGATTGTATTAAATGGCAGAGCAGGCTCGAGGGGCTGTATGGAGTACTCCTGTTCTCATGGTCGCGTGGTGGTACTAACGGTGGGCAAGAAGACAGTAATAAACTTGGATATTGGACACATAGTTGGCAAATAAATTTCAACTTCGATAAATGTGAGGCATTATATTTTGGTAAGAAAAAAAAAGGTCACAATTTCTTAGAAAATAAGAATGTAAATGTGTTCGAGGAACAAAGGAACCTGGAATTACAATTACACAAACCACTAACAGTAGCGACACAGGGTAATAAGGCCATAATCCGTGCTGTAAATTTCTGATAAAGAAAGGCAAACCAAGCTTTAGGGTTTATTTCTGGAGGGATAGAATTGAAAAGTAGGGAAGTTATGTTAAACCTGTATCGAACCTTGGTTAGACCACACTTGGAGCACTGCGTACAGTTCTGGTCGGCATATTATAAAAAGGAGATAGAGGCACTGGAGAGGGTGCAGAGAAGATTTACAAGGATGATACCAGAAATGCGAGGGTAGACATATCAGGGAAGGATTAACAGGCTGGGTCTCTTTTCTCTTGAGAAGAGAAGGCTGAGGGGTGACCTAATAGAGGTCTTTAAAATGATGAAAGGTTTTGATAGAGTGGATCCAGAGAGAATGTTTCCATTGTGGGGAAGAGCATAACTAGGGGCCATCAATATAAGATAGTCACCCAGAAATCAAATGGGGAATTCAGGAGAAACTTCTTTACCCAGAGAGTGGTGAGAATGTGGAACTCGCTGCCACAGGGAGGGGTTGAGGTGAATAGTATCGATGTGTTTAAGGGGAGGCTGGACAAGTATATGAGGGAGAAGGGAATAGAGGGTTATGCTGATAGAGTTAGATGAGGAAAGACAGGAGGAGGCTCGGGTGGAGCATAAACGCCGGCACGGACTGGTTGGGCCGAATGGCCTGTTTCTGGGCCGTATATCCCGTGTAATCCTGTGTAATGACGGCTGTGGTGACACCACATGCACAGAGGGAAGTGAAGTAAGTCACTGTTTGCATCGCTTGTAAACTGGAGCAGTGAGAGACAATCGGAACTGTGTGTGACAGGCCTGTGAATTACAGGCCTTTTCTCTCTTCCCCTCAGTCTCCGTATCCTTTACTATCCCAGCCAGTCTAATCCCACTCTCCCCTCACTCCCCACACCCTTTAATATCCCACCCAGTCTAATCCCACGCTCCCCCTCACTCCCTATACCCTTTACTATCCCACCCAGTCTAATCCCACTCTCCCCTCACTCCCCACATCCTTTAATATCCCACCCAGTCTAATCCCACGCTCCCCCTCACTCCCTTTACTATCCCACCCAGTCTAATCCCACTCTCCCCTCACTCCCCACATCCTTTAATATCCCAGCCAGTCTAATCTCACTCTCCCCTCACCCTTTAATATCGCCCCCCTTTCTAATCCCACTCTCCCCGTACCCTTTAATATCCCACCCAGTCTAATCCCACTCTCCCCGCCACTCCCGTACCCTTTAATATCCCACCAAGTCTAATCCCACTCTCCACTCACTCCCCACACACTTTAATATCCCACCCAGTCTAATCCCACTCTCCCCTCACTCTCCGCACCCTTTAATACCCCACCCAGTCTAATCCCACTCTCCCCTCACTCCCCATACCCTTTAATATCCCACCCAGTCTAATCCCACTCTCCCCTCACTCCCCATACCCTTTAATACCCCACCCAGTCTAATCCTACTCTCCCCTCACTCCCTGTACCTGTTACTAACTGGGAACAGGAGCAGGTTTGCTGTGCTATCACTGTGCGATGGGCCAGTGTAGAAAGAGCTTTATTTGTTGTCCATGATCTGGGAATGCTTGATGCTGAAAAGGAAAGTGTTCCATTTGCAGTACCATCGTCCCGGAGCCTGAGGAACGTAGGTCTCCGGGCGAGGAAGGACATTTTTACCGCTGATATAAAAGTGGTCAATAAATCACAATGTCCCCGTCGGTTGCACTGTGAATGACACTCGCCTGGTGGCGTTGCTCCTCCCTCAGTGATGGTTTGATAGGGGCTAGAGTTAGTCAGCCTCGGGTATAAACCGGGTAACACCAGCTTCACCTCACCTGTATATTCTCTTCCTGGTCTGGCATTGAGCCGTGATGCCCAGTGATCTGCTCCTGGAACCTGCTGGGCAGATGGTCAAACCAGTCGCGGGCCTGTTCATACACACGGTTATGAAAGGGGAGGAGTCTAGTTAGCTCCTCCCCTTCGACCTGCACAGAGAAAGGACAGGTCTGAGAAACCAGTCTGGGACAGTCCCAGAACTGTCCCGATTCTGAGCCCGAACCCTTCCCGAAAACCCAATCACTATCACAGGTCACCTCGACTTCAATAAACCAGCTCATCCAACTTCCAGCATTCATGTTAGATTATATATAAAATATTAATCTCTCATCTCTCACACTTCACTTTATTAAAAAGTTAGGTTGTGACCTAAAGCATAAAAAGCAATTCATGATCTCACCCAGTGCTTACTTAACCGCAATTAGGCTTTCCAGCCTTAACGTGACAGGGCTTCACCTTAGTGGCAGAACACGACACATTCAGACTCGGACTGCTTAGTTTGGTTCCATTAGTTTGGCAATTTTGTGACCTCAACCTTTCCAGCTCCTCATTTCATCTGCTGATCCATGAGGCTGGGCTCGGATTCACTCGCTCTCCCTGCCATGTTAGTTAAACCCTTCTTCACAGCTCCACCTTACTCTCCGTCAGGAGAACTGGTCAAAGGCAAGTTCAACTGTAGGCCATCCCATCCTGCCTCACATCTGGTTAAAATGCCCAAGAATCTGAAGCCTTCTGTCCCACATCTTCCCCCATAATTAGCACGGTCTCACTGCTGTCAGCTCCCAAAGATCGACCCCCACCCCCTCCCCAAGCCCCTTCAACTCTTCCTTCCCCCCACTCCCGATCCCCTCCATCTCTCTCTCTCTCTCTCTTCCCAAACCCCCCATCCCCCAGTGAGGGTTTGGGAACCTCCGGCAGTGGGAGGAAGGGGAGCCCAGTGCTTTTTCCTGTCAATGTAAGATGTTTTGCCCGACGGGGCTGGCCCAGGATCGCGCTCCGGGAATTCCGCTCGCACAGCCCAGTTGGAACATTCTCCCTCTGCCCCGCTCACAGCTGGAACTCCTGAACCCGGCTGTTTGAGGAGGGATTGGGAGGAAAGAAAGGGAGGTGGGGAGCAGGCCTAACCAGCGACGGTCTCAGGATTTACATATAGAAGCAGTTCACCCAAAGTTCCTGTGGACAGAGTGAGTTAAGGCAATCGATCGCAAGCCTGGGATTAAATGACAGAAGTCAAGCATGGGACGGAAATGGAGGATGAAATCTGTAATCAAATGAGAGAGATATAGCACAGGCACAATGAGCCAAATGGCCTCTTTCTTTGATGTATCATTCCATGTTTCTATGTTTTAACGGGTTATTTTTGGAGGCATTTTAAGATAGACTGAGATTGTGACATTTGTAGTGATGAATGAATGCAGCGTTTTGTCTCAGTTATTCAGGGCTGATTACACAACAACAACAACCTGTGTTTATATAACGTCTTTAACATTGTAAAACATCCCAAGGTGCTTCACAGGAGTGTTATAAGACACAAAAATAATAACTTGACACCAAGCCACATAAGAAGTAATTACAGCAGATGACCAAAAGCTTGGTCAAAGAGGGAGGTTTTAAAGAGCGTCTTAAAAGAAGGAGAGAGAGAGAGAGAGAGAGAGACAGAGAGGTTTAGGGAGGGAGTTCCAGAGCTTGGGGCCCAGGCAACAGAAGGCACGGCCACCGATAATTGAGCGATTATAATCAGGGATGTTCAAGAGGGCAGAATTTGAGCACAGACATCTCGGGAGGGAGTTGTGAGACTGAAGGAGGTTACAGAGATATGGAGGAAATAGACAGATTTTTGAACAATAAGGGAATAAGGGGTTATGGGGAGCGGGCGGGGAAGTGGAACGGAGTCCATGATCAGATCATCCATGATCTTAGTGAATGGCGGAACAGGCTCGAGGGGCCGAATGGCCGACTCCTGCTCCTAGTTCTGATGTTTCTATGTAAAGCTGCTGCCACACTGAGTGGTTGAAGCATTGATACCCTTGAGGTGAGGGTTCAAGCACAAGTAGATGGACATTTTAGTTTGGTTCCTGCGGTTTGGCAATGTCTCACATCTAGTGTTTGTTCGCAGTGTTTAGTTAAATCTTTGAGCTCCAGGATCTGAAATTCCTAGTCTGTTCCCCATTCTGTGCAGCCTTTATACAGTGAGCATTAAACCCCATTACCAGCCAGGACGCAGCATTCCTCACGTTGAACTCTGTGTTCACTTACCCGTTTATCCTCCAGGTATTCAACATCAGCCGTGTTATAGCCGTCTCTCCGACTCCTTCTCAACACCTTAAAGCGACGTCCCCCGACCGTGTCGATCAGAGAGCGGCCATCGGGGAGGTCTTCGCTCCCGCGGATCTTCAGCATACAGCCATAATCTGCAAAACTGAGGGCCCGTCAGTCAGCCTGAGGCCTGGACTTTGCACTGCAATAAACCCACTGTAGTCTAACAAACTGGCGTCTGCATTTCAACACACGGCCCAGCCACAGAATATCGGCATCAACACACAGCCCTTGTTCAGAAAAAGTGGAGAAGGATAAACCTGGTATCTACAGGCCAGTCAGTTTAACGTTAGTGGGGGGGGGCGCTTTTTTAAAATTCTGGAAAAAATGAACAGCCACTTGGACAAGCATGGAGCAAGAAAGGAGAGCCAGCACGGATTGGTTAAGGGCAACTTGTGTTTGGCTAATTCAAATGAGTTTTTTTGATGAGGTAACAGAGAGGGTGGTAGAGGTCACTGTGGCTGATGTCTTTGATAAATTGCCAGAAAATAGGCTTGTTCGCAAAATTGAGGCCCATCTTCTGCAGCACCTCCCAAACCGGCAAACCTCCACCACCTAGAAGGGCAAGGGCAGCAGGCGCATGGGAACACCATGGGGGGGACAGAGAGGGGGGGGTGTGACCGATGACTCTGGGAGCAGAGGAGCTGTGAGAGTGGGAGTGGGGGGTGACCGGGGGGTGACCGGGGGGAGTGACCGGGGGGTGACCGGGGGGAGTGACCGGGGGGATGACCGGGGGAGTGACCGGGGGAGTGACCGGGGGGTGACCGGGGGGAGTGACCGGGGGGAGTGACCGGGGGGAGTGACCGGGGGGAGTGACCGGGGGGTGACCGGGGGGAGTGACCGGGGGGAGTGACCGGGGAGTGACCGGGGGGAGTGACCGGGGGGTGACCGGAGGGAGTGACCGGGGAGTGACCGGGGGGAGTGACCGGGGGGATGACCGGGGGAGTAACATAGAAACATAGAAAATAGGTGCAGGAGCAGGCCATTCAGCCCTTCTAGCCTGCACCGCCATTCAATGAGTTCATGGCTGAACATGAAACTTCAGTACCCCCTTCCTGCTTTCTCGCCATAACCCTTGATCCCCCGAGTAGTAAGGACTTCATCTAACTCCCTTTTGAATATATTTAGTGAATTGGCCTCAACTACTTTCTGTGGTAGAGAATTCCACAGGTTCACCACTCTCTGGGTGAAGAAGTTTCTCCTCATCTCGGTCCTAAATGGCTTACCCCTTATCCTCAGACTGTGACCCCTGGTTCTGGACTTCCCCAACATTGGGAACATTCTTTCTGCATCTAACCTGTCTAAACCCGTCAGAATTTTAAACGTTTCTATGAGGTCCCCTCTCATTCTTCTGAACTCCAGTGAATACAAGCCCAATTGATCCAATCTTTCTTGATAGGTCAGTCCCGCCATCCCGGGAATCAGTCTGGTGAACCTTCGCTGCACTCCCTCAATAGCAAGAATGTCCTTCCTCAAGTTAGGAGACCAAAACTGTACACAATACTCCAGGTGTGGCCTCACCAAGGCCCTGTACAACTGTAGCAACACCTCCCTGCCCCTGTATTCAAATCCCCTCGCTATGAAGGCCAACATGCCATTTGCTTTCTTAACCGCCTGCTGTACCTGCATGCCAACCTTCAATGACTGATGTACCATGACACCCAGGTCTCGTTGCACCTTCCCTTTTCCTAATCTGTCACCATTCAGATAATAGTCTGTCTCTCTGTTTTTACCACCAAAGTGGATAACCTCACATTTATCCACATTATACTTCATCTGCCATGCATTTGCCCACTCACCTAACCTATCCAAGTCACTCTGCAGCCTAATAGCATCCTCCTCGCAGCTCACACTGCCACCCAACTTAGTATCATCCGCAAATTTGGAGATACTGCATTTAATCCCCTCGTCTAAATCATTAATGTACAATGTAAACAGCTGGGGCCCCAGCACAGAACCTTGCGGCACTCCACTAGTCACTGCCTGCCATTCTGAAAAGTACCCGTTTACTCCTACTCTTTGCTTCCTGTCTGACAACCAGTTCTCAATCCACGTCAGCACACTACCCCCAATCCCATGTGCTTTAACTTTGCACATTAATCTCTTGTGTGGGACCTTGTCGAAAGCCTTCTGAAAGTCCAAATATACCACATCAACTGGTTCTCCTTTGTCCACTTTACTGGAAACATCCTCAAAAAATTCCAGAAGATTTGTCAAGCATGATTTCCCTTTCACAAATCCATGCTGACTTGGACCTATCATGTCACCATTTTCCAGATGCACTGCTATGACATCCTTAATAATTGATTCCATCATTTTACCCACTACTGAGGTCAGGCTGACCGGTCTATAATTCCCTGTTTTCTCTCTCCCTCCTTTTTTAAAAAGTGGGGTTACATTGGCTACCCTCCACTCCATAGGAACTGATCCAGAGTCAATGGAATGTTGGAAAATGACTGTCAATGCATCCGCTATTTCCAAGGCCACCTCCTTAAGTACTCTAGGATGCAGGCCATCAGGCCCTGGGGATTTATCTGCCTTCAATCCCATCAATTTCCCCAACACAATTTCCCGACTAATAAAGATTTCCCTCAGTTCCCCCTCCTTACTAGACCCTCTGACCCCTTTTATATCCGGAAGGTTGTTTGTATCCTCCTTAGTGAATACCGAACCAAAGTACCTGTTCAATTGATCCGCCATTTCTTTGTTCCCCGTTATGACTTCCCCTGATTCTGACTGCAGGGGACCTACGTTTGTCTTCACCAACCTTTTTCTCTTTACATACCTATAGAAACTTTTGCAATCCGCCTTAATGTTCCCTGCAAGCTTCTTCTCGTACTCCATTTTCCCTGTCCTAATCAAACCCTTTGTCCTCCTCTGCTGAGTTCTAAATTTCTCCCAGTCCCCAGGTTCGCTGCTATTTCTGGCCAATTTGTATGCCATTTCCTTGGCTTTAATACTATCCCTGATTTCCCTAGATAGCCACGGTTGAGCCACCTTCCCCTTTTTATTTTTACGCCAGACAGGAATGTACAATTGTTGTACTTCATCCATGCGGTCTCTAAATGTCTGCCATTGCCCATCCACAGTCAACCCCCTAAGTATCATTCGCCAATCTATCCTAGCCAATTCTCGCCTCATACCTTCAAAGTTACCCTTCTTTAAGTTCTGGACCATGGTCTCTGAATTTACTGTTTCATTCTCCATCCTAATGCAGAATTCCACCATATTATGGTCACTCTTCCCCAAGGGGCCTCGCACAATGAGATTGCTAATTAATCCTCTCTCATTACACAACACCCAGTCTAAGATGGCCTCCCCCCTAGTTGGTTCCTCAACATATTGGTCTAGAAAACCATCCCTTATGCACTCCAGGAAATCCTCCTCCACCGTATTGCTTCCAGTTTGGCTCACCCAATCTATGTGCATATTAAAGTCACCCATTATAACTGCTACACCTTTATTGCATGCACCCCTAATTTCCTGTTTGATGCCCTCCCCAACATCCCTATTACTGTTTGGAGGTCTGTACACAACTCCTACTAACCGGGGAGTGACCGGGGAGTGACCGGGGGGAGTGACCGGGGGGGTGACCGGGGGGGTGACCGGGGGGAGTGACCGGGGGGTGACCGGGGGGAGTGACCGGGGGGAGGGGGGGCACGATTACTGGGGCAGAAACAACGATTGCGTTAATTGCACGGAGCTCTGATCACCTCCACCTACATTTTTCCAGGTTCATACACGCACATCCCGAATGTCTTAGTTCCGGTCTCCAGGCACTGGCGTATCATCAGTCTGTAGCGGGGCTCGAAGACGTGCAGTGGGCAGGGGCTGCCCGGGAATGCCACTGTGCACACGAAGATCGCAACGTTGCTCGTCAAACTGGGAGAAGGAAACAAACTGACTTCAGGTTACTGGGAGAGGAAACTTCAGCTCCGCCCTCCTCCTCTCCATCTCCCCTTCCCACTACCCCGCACTCCCTCATCTCTCCCCTCCCCGAGATTAACCCCCACTCCCCTCCCCCCATCCTCCCCTCCCCTCCCGGCTGATGGAACTTACTTGGATAGTTCAGCCATTTCCCTCTCATTCAGCAACTTCCTCTCTGCGAATTCGGTGGGGAAATAGACGGTGATGATGGAGTTGAGCAGCTGTGTGACCGGGTACTGCCTCTGCTGCAGGAACTGGGGGCAACAGACGGAAGCAACTGAGCCGGAGCCCGTGTACCCATGCCCCTGTGTATCCATGCCCCTGTGTACCGTGTGTGCGTGTGTACCCATGCCCCCATGCACCTTGTGTGCGTGTACCCTTGCCCTTGTACCGTGAACCCATGCCCCTGTGTACCGTGTGCCTGTGTGCCCACGCCCGTGTGCCCATGTACCGTGTACCCACACCCGTGTACCCACGCCCCTGTGTACCGTGTGCCCGTGTACCCATGCATCATGTACCCATGCCCATGTACCATGTGTGCATGTGTACCATGTGTACCCATGCCCGCGTATCGTGTGTGCATGTGTACCCATGCTCCAGTGTACCATGTGTGCCCATGCCCCTGTGTACCGTGTGCCCATGTACCCATGCCTGTGTACCGTGTGTGCCTGTGTACCCATGTACCGTGTGTGTGTGTACCCCCAGTGTATTATGTGTCTATGCCCCCCCCGCCAATCACCCCCCCCTGGATTCCCGCCCACTCTCCTACACTTGCCTTTCTCAGGTCCTCCTTGCACAGGGGGCAGCGGGGTCTGTAATCCAAGCAGCGCTCGACACACTTCCTGCAGAAGGTGTGGCCACAGGGGGTGGTGACTGGCTCGAACAGCAACCTGCGCACAGCAATTCACACATCAACTATCGAACCGCCACAGAGACGCTTACACTCTCAGCACTCTGACCCGTCACTCACCCAGCCCTGCCCCCGTCCAGGCCCACCTTGTGCACGCCCCGTGTCCCACACCACCCACCCCCCACCCCGTGTCCCACACCACCCCCGACCACCCCGCCCCGTGTCCCACACCCCCCCGCCCCATGTCCCACACACCCCCCCCCACTCCCCGCCCCGTGTCCCACACACCCCACCCCCCGCCCCGTGTCCCACACCACCCCCCCCACCCCGCCCCGTGTCCCACACACCCCCCCGCCCCGCCCCGTGTCCCACACACCCCCCCCGCCCCGCCCCGTGTCCCACACACCCCCCCCGCCCCGCCCCGTGTCCCACACACCCCACCCCGTGTCCCACACCACCCACCCCCCACCCCGTGTCCCACACCACCCCCGACCACCCCGCCCCGTGTCCCACACCCCCCCGCCCCATGTCCCACACACCCCCCCCCACCCCGTGTCCCACACACCCCACCCCCCGCCCCGTGTCCCACACCACCCCCCCCACCCCGCCCCGTGTCCCACACACCCCCCCGCCCCGCCCCGTGTCCCACACACCCCACCCCCCGCGTCCCACACCACCCACCCCCCGCCCCGTGTCCCACACCACCCACCCCCCGCCCCGTGTCCCACACCACCCACCCCCCGCCCCGTGTCCCACACACCCCCCCACCCTGCCCCGTGTCCCACACACCCCCCCCACCCCGCCCCGTGTCCCACCCACCCCCCGCCCCGTGTCCCACCCACCCCCCGCCCCGTGTCCCACACCACCCCCCCCCCGCCCCGTGTCCCACACCACCCCCCCCCCGCCCCGTGTCCCACACCACCCCCCCCCACCCCGTGTCCCACACACCCCACCCCCCGCCCCGTGTCCCACACACACCCCCCACCCCGCCCCGTGTCCCACACCCCCCCGCCCCGTGTCCCACACCCCCCCGCCCCGTGTCCCACACACCCCCCCCACCCCGCCCCGTATCCCACACCACCCCCCCCCACCCCGCCCCGTGTCCCACACCACCCCCCCCCACCCCGCCCCGTGTCCCACACCACCCCCCCCCACCCCGTGTCCCACACACCCCACCCCCCGCCCCGTGTCCCACACACACCCCCCACCCCGCCCCGTGTCCCACACCCCCCCGCCCCGTGTCCCACACCCCCCCGCCCCGTGTCCCACACACCCCCCCCACCCCGCCCCGTATCCCACACACCCCCCCCCCCCCACCCCGTATCCCACACACCCCCCCCCCCCCCACCCCGTGTCCCACACACCCAGCCACATCCCACAGAGCAGGGAGTTATCACAGTTAGTTTTCTGACTGACATTTCTCTCAACCAACGCCAGCAAAAACATATTATCTGGTCATTTATCTCAGTGCTGTCTGTGGGAGTTTGCTGTGCCCAAATTGTATGCCACATTACAACAGTGAAAAAGCTTTTTCTTTCTTTGATAACTAGACTCCCTTCCTTGAATGATGGTACAGTCCTTCCAGGACTGACTTGTTCAGGCTAGCTCTTTCTTATAATCAGAGAATCACAGAAATTTACAGCACGGAAGGAGGCCATTCGGCCCATCGTGTCCGCGCCGGCCGACCAAGAGCTATCCAGCCTAATCCCACTTTCCAGCTCTGGGTCCGTAGCCCTGTGGGTTACGGCACTTCAGGTGCACATCCAAGTACTTTTTAAATGTGGTGAGGGTTTCTGCCTCTACCACTCTTTCAGGCAGAGTTCCAGACCCCCACCACCCTCTGGGTGAAGACATTTCCCCTCAAATCCCTTCTAAACCTCCCCCCAATTACTTTAAATCTATGTCCCCTGGTTGTTGACCCCTTTGCCAAGGGAAACGGGTCCTTCTTTTCCCCTGTATCCAGGCACCTCATAATTTTATACACCTCAATCAGGTCTCCCCTCAGCCTCCTCTGTTCCAAAGAAAACAGACCCAGCATCTCCAATCTTTCCTCATAGCCAAAATTCTCCAGTCCAGGCAACATTCTGGTAAATTTCCTCTGTACCCTCTCCAGTGCAATCACATCTTTCCTGTAATGTGGTGACCAGAACTGCACACAGTACTCCAGCTATGGCCTAACCAGTGTGTTATACAGTTCAAACTCCTTGCTCTGGTATTCCACGCCTCGACTAAGAAAGGTAAGTATTCCATATGCCTTCTTAACAAGGTTGGATGGGCACTTAAAGTGCAGTAACCTGCAGGGTTATGGACCTAGAGCAGGTAATTGGGATTAGACTGGATAACCTTCTGTTGGGACGGCGTAGATATAATGGTAAGTACTGCAGGGAATAGAATACGGCCAGGGTGATCTCCTGGATTAGTTTCGATCGCCTGGCTGGGTCGGAGAGGAATTTTCCCAGAATTTTTCTCCCTAAATTGGCCTGGGATTTTATCTGTTTTTTGCCTCTCCCAGGAGATCACGTGGCTCCGGTTGGGATGGAGTGTAGAATGTTTCAGTATAAGGGGTGTCGCAGTTGTGTGAGGCGGACTGGTTGGGCTGGGTGCTCTTTGCCTTTCCGTCATTGTTGATAGGTTTATATGTAATCTTTAGGGCTGCTGACCGAGGGCCGTGCGGCTCTTTGTCGGTCGGCGCGGACACGATGGGCCAAAATGGCCTCCTTCTGCGCTGTAAGTTTCTATGTTTCTAACCACCTTATCTACCTGTCCTGCTACCTTCAGGGATCTGTGGACCTGCACTCCCAGGTCCCTCTGTTCCTCTACACTTCTCAGTGTCGTACCATTTAATGTGTATTCCCTTGCCTTGTTAGCCCTCCCCAAATGCATTACCTCACACTTCTCTGGATTGAATTCCATTTGCCACTGTTCTGCCCACCTGACTAGTACATTGATATCTTCCTGCAGTCTACAGCTTTCTTCTTCATTATCAACCATACGGCCAATTTTAGTGTCATCTGCAAACTTCTTAGAAACATAGAAACATAGAAAATAGGTGCAGGAGTAGGCCATTCGGCCCTTCTAGCCTGCACCGCCATTCAATGAGTTCATGGCTGAACATACCCGCAACATTCAAGTCCAAGTCATTATACATACCGCAAAAAGCAAGGGACCCAGCACTGAGCCCTGTGGTACCCCACTGGATACAGCCTTCCAATCACAAAAACACCCATCAACCATTACCCTTTGCTTCCTGCCTCTGAGACAATTTTGGATCTAACTTGCCACTTTGCCCATGATCCCATGGGCTTTTATTTTCGTGACCAGTCTGCCATGTGGGATCTTATCAAAAGCTTTGCTAAAATCCATATACACTACATCGTACACACTGCCCTCATCGACCCTCCTCAAAAAATTCAATCGTTAGTCAAATCCATGCTGACTGTCCTTGATTAATCCATGTCTTTCCAAATGAAGATTTATCCTGTCCCTCAGCATTTTTTCCAATAATTTTCCCACCACCGAGGTTAGGCTGACTGGCCTGTAATTACTCGGTCTATCCCTTTCACCCTTTTTAAACAAAGGTACAACATTAGCAGTCTTCCAGTACCACACCTGTAGCCAGAGAGGACTGGAAAATGATGGTGAGCATCTCTGCTATTTCCTCTTTTGCTTCTCGTAACAGCTTAGGATACATTTATATAAGAAACATAAATAGGAGCAGGCCATTTGGCCCCTTGAGCCTGCTCCGCCATTCAATAAGATCATGGTTGATCTGATCATGAACTCCGCTCCATTTCCCCGCCCACTCCCCACTTATCGCTCAAAAATCTGTCTATCTCTGCCTTAAATATATTCAATGACCCAGCCTCCACACTCTCCGGGCCTGGGGATTTATCCACTTTCAAAGCTGTTAAGCCCCTTAATACTTCCTCTCTCACTATGTTTATCTCGTCTCATATTTCGCACTCCTCTTTTTTACTTGCACCCCTGCACTTCTTATTCTCCTGTAAAGTTTCTGCAATGTTGAGTTCTCAATAAAAGCCTCCCTTTTATTCTTTATCCTACCCTGTATGTCCCTTGACATCCGGGGGCTCTAGATTTGTTAGCCCCACCATTTTTCTTTAAGGGAACATACTTGCTCTGTACCCTCAGGATCTCCTCCTTGAATGCCTCCCACTGCTCTGACACTGATTTACCATCAAGTAGCCGTTTATTGTCCACTTTGGCCAAATCCCATCTCAGCTCAGCAAAATTGGCTTTACCCCAATTGAGAACTTTTATTCCAGGTCCCCCTTTGTCCTTTTCCATAACTACCCTAAATCTGACTGAATTCTGATCACTAGCACCAAAATGCTCCCTCACTGATACCCCTTCCACCTGCCTCTCTCCATTCCCCAAAACCAAGTCCAGAACCACCCCCTCCCTTGTTGGGCATGTTACATACTGGCTAAAGAAGTTTTCCTGAATGCATTTTAGGAATTCCGCAACCTCTGTACCATTCACACTACTGTTTTCCCAGTTAATATTAGGGTGGTTGAAATCCCCCACTATTACAGCTCTATAGTTTTTGCACTTGGCAGCAATTTGCCCCCATACTTGTTCTTCTATCTCCCTCTGATTGTTTGGGGGTCTATAGTACACGCCCAGTAGTGTGATCGCCGCTTCTTCGTTCTTTAAAGCAACCCATATGGCCTCGTTTCATGACCCCTCCGACATATCATCCCTCCTCACAGCTGTAATTGTTTCTTTAATTAATACTGCGACTGCCTCCCTCCTTTTATACCCCTCTCTATCCCGTCTGAAAACCCTGTAACCAGGAATGTTGGGCTGCCATACCTGCTCTTCTTTCAGTCATATCTCAGTAATAGCTATAATATCATACTCCCAAGTGTCTACCTGTGCTCTCAGCTCATCTGCCTTATTCCCTATACACATTACATTGACGTATATATCATTTAGTGTCGCCAAACTCCCTTGTTGTCTATTTTCCAGCCTTTGTTTCCTCTGTCTTCCAAATTCACTTTCTATGTTTCTGCTGCCCAATTCCAGCTTTGTTTCTCTCCTGACTGAATCTATTCTCTGGTTCCCATCCCCCTGCCAAACTAGTTTAAACCCTCCCCAACAGCACTAGCAAACCCCCCCGCGAGGATATTGGTCCCGGCTCTGTTGAGGTACAATCCGGCTTGTACAGGTCCCACCTTCCCCAGAAACGGTCCCAATGTCTCAGGAATCTAAAACCCTCCCTCCTGCACCATCTCTCCAGCCACACATTCATCTTCTCTATCCTCTTATTTCTGTACTCACTAGCACGTGGCACCGGGAGTAATCCGGAGATTACTACTTTTGAGGTCCTGCATTTTAATCTGTCTCCTAGCTCCCTAAACGCTGCTTGTAGGACCTGATAGGCCTGTGAGACTAACACCAGAGATACGGGAGCAGCATCATAGGCAGTCCATCGGAATCGAGGAAGACTTGCACCCACTCCCAAAGTGAGTTCTTTGATGGCTGAACAGTCCGATACGAGAGCCACAGACCCTGTCACAGGTGGGACAGACATTTGTCGAGGGAAGGGGTCAGTGGGGCTGGTTTGCCGCGCGCTCCTTCCGCTGCCTGCGCCTGACCTCCCCACACTCCCTGCCTGAGACTCGAAGAGTTCAACGCCCTCCCGGATGCACCCTCTAGTGGCCATGTTGCTGGACTAGTAATCCAGAGGCCTGGGCTAATGATCCCACCATGGCAGCTGGGGAATTTAACTTCAGTTAATTAAATAAATCTGGAATTAAAAAGCGAGTATCAGTAATGGTGAGCATGAAACTAACGGATTGTTGTAAAAACCCATCTGGTTGACTAATGTCCTTTAGAGAAGGAAATCTGCCGTCCTTACCCAGTCTGGCCTATATGTGACTCCAGACCCACAGCACTGGGGTTGGCTCTTAACTGCCCCCTGAAAATGGCGGCTCACCGCCACCTTCTCCAGGGCAATTAGGCTTGGGCAATAAATGCTGGCCTTGCTAGCAAATGTAAAATAATCTGTTGTGGGGAAGTTATTAGAACCTGTCATTAAGGGCAGAGTGACTAAGCACTCTGAGAAATCTGAGCTGATTAAAGAACCAACATGGATTTGTAAAGGGTGGATCATGCCTAACAAACGTAACTGAATATTTAGAGGAGGTTACTAAAGTCATAAACAGGGGAATATCTATGGATGTGGTCTATAGGGACTTCCAGCTGGCATTTGATAAGGTTCCACATAAGAGGCACTGTTAGCCAAGATTAAAGCTCATGGAATTGAAGGCAAATTATTGAGCTGGTTAGGAGATTGGTTTGGCGATACAAGACAGAGTAGGGACAATGGGTATGTACTCGAATTGGATGGAAATGACTAATTGTGACCCACAAGGATCTGTGCTGGGGCCTCAACTATTCATGAAATTTATTAATGACTTTGATAACACAATAGAGAGCCGTATATCCAAGTAGCCGATGACACAAAGACTGGTGGTATAGCAAGTAGTGTCGGTGGGGGCATAACATTACAAAGAGACACTGATCGATTAAGTGAGTGGGTGAAACGGTGACAGGTGGGTTTCAACACATGCAAGTGTGACGTCATCCATTTTAGACCAAAAAAGGATCGATCGAGTATTATTTAAATGGTGGAAAACTAGGAACTGTGGAGGTCCATGTACACAGATTAGTAAAATGTAGCAGTCAGGTATAAAAAAATTTAATAATTTGATGGATATATTTTTGCGAGCCAAGGGTATTAAGGGATATGGGGCCAAGGAGGGTGGATGGAGTTACGATGCAGATCAGCCGTGATCTCACTGAATGGCAGAGCAGGCTCGAGGGCAGAATGGCCTCCTCCTGTTCTGATGGTCTCTGCTTTTCTTGTTTTATCTCTCAGATACAGGACACAGAGAGATGAAGAAAATCGCATCACAAAGCAAACAAACTTCCCTCCAACACGGGGACAGGGAAAGGGCCACGTGTTCATCATTCCTTCACTGAATATTCAGCAACTCATTTCTCTCACCTGGTGCAGAGTGAGCAGTCAAAGTCCGAGATATTGAGGAGAGCAGGAGGCACAGATTGGGGGCAGTGGGAGCAGGATACAACCGTCTCCTCGACATAACCTGCAGAGAGAAACCGTTTTAGATCAATTAACAGATACAACCAAACAGACAACATGGACACGTGCCCCCCCTCCCCCACACCGGGGCACGTGCTCCCCCTCCCCCACACCGGGGCATGTGCTCCCACCCCCCACACCGGGGCACGTGCTCCCCCTCCCCCACACCGGGCACGTTCCCCCCAGCCCCCACACCGGGGCACGTGCTCCCCCTCCCCCACACCGGGCACGTTCCCCCCTCCCCCACACCGGGCACGTTCCCCCCTCCCCCACACCGGGGCATGTGCTCCCACCCCCCCACACCGGGGCACGTTCCCCCCTCCCCCACACCGGGGCATGTGCTCCCCCTCCCCCACACCGGGCACGTTCCCCCCTCCCCCACACCGGGGCACGTGCCCCCAGCCCCCACACCGGGGCACGTGCTCCCCCTCCCCCACACCGGGGCACGTGCCCCCAGCCCCCACACCAGGGCACGTGCTCCCCCTCCCCCACACCGGGGCATGTGCTCCCACCCCCCCACACCAGGGCACGTGCTCCCCCTCCCCCACACCGGGGCATGTGCTCCCACCCCCCCACACCGGGGCACGTTCCCCCCTCCCCCACACCGGGGCATGTGCTCCCCCTCCCCCACACCGGGCACGTTCCCCCCTCCCCCACACCGGGGCATGTGCTCCCCCTCCCCCACACCGGGCACGTTCCCCCCTCCCCCACACCGGGGCACGTGCCCCCAGCCCCCACACCGGGGCACGTGCTCCCCCTCCCCCACACCGGGGCACGTGCCCCCAGCCCCCACACCAGGGCACGTGCTCCCCCTCCCCCACACCGGGGCATGTGCTCCCACCCCCCCACACCAGGGCACGTGCTCCCCCTCCCCCACACCGGGGCACGTTCCCCCCTCCCCCACACCGGGGCATGTGCTCCCACCCCCCCACACCGGGGCACGTTCCCCCCTCCCCCACACCGGGGCATGTGCTCCCCCTCCCCCACACCGGGCACGTTCCCCCCTCCCCCACACCGGGGCATGTGCTCCCACCTCCCCACACCGGGCACGTTCCCCCCCTCCCCCACACCGGGGCATGTGCTCCCCCTCCCCCACACCGGGCACGTTCCCCCCTCCCCCACACCGGGGCATGTGCTCCCACCTCCCCACACCGGGCACGTTCCCCCCCTCCCCCACACCGGGGCATGTGCTCCCCCTACCCCACACCGGGCACGTTCCCCCCTCCCCCACCCCCGGGCACGTGCCCCCAGCCCCCACACCGGGGCACGTGCTCCCCCTCCCCCACACCGGGGCATGTGCTCCCACCCCCCCACACCGGGCACGTTCCCCCCTCCCCCACCCCCGGGCACGTGCCCCCAGCCCCCACACCGGGGCATGTGCTCCCCCTCCCCCACACCGGGGCATGTGCTCCCCCTCCCCCACACCGGGCACTTTCCCCCCTCCCCCACACCTGGGCATTTCCCCCCCCCCCCCCCCCCCCCCCGGCTACAAACACCTGGGCATGTGCACATTACACACATAGAAACATAGAAAGTAGGTGCAGGAGGCCATTCGGCCCTTCGAGCCTGCACCACTATTCAATAAGATCATGGCTGATCATTCCCTCAGAACCCCTCTCCCGCTTTCTCTCCATACCCCTTGATCCCCTTAGCCGTAAGGGCCATATCTAACTCCCTCTTGAATATATCCAATGAACTGGCCTCAGCAACTCTCTGCGGTAGGGAACTCTCTGAGTGAAGAAGTTTCTCCTCATCTCAGTCCTAAATGGCCTACCCCTTATCCTAAGACTGTGTCCCCTGGTTCTGGACTTCCCCAACATCGGGAACATTGTTCCTGCATCTAACCTGTCCAGTCCCGTCAGAATCTTATACGTTTCTATGAGATCCCCTCTCATCCTTCGAAACTCTAGTGTATAAAGGCCCAGTTGATCCAGTTTATCCTCATATGTCAGCCCAGCCATCCCGGGAATGGTCTGGTGAACCTTCGCTGCACTCCCTCAATAGCAAGAACGTCCTTCCTCATTAGGAGAGCAAAACTGAACACAATACTCCAGGTGAGGCCTCACCAAGGCCCTGTACAACTGCAGTAAGACCTCCCTGCTCCTATACTCAAATCCTCTCGCTATGAAGGCCAACATACCATTTGCCTTCTTCACCACTTGCTGTACCTGCATGCCAACTTTCAATGACTGATGAACCATGACACCCAGGTCTCATTGCACCTCCCCTTTTCCTAGTCTGCCGCCATTCAGTAATATTCTGCCCTCGTGTTTCTGCCCTCAAAGTGGATAACCTCACATTTACCCATATTATATTGCATCTGCCATGCATTTGCCCACTCACCTAACCTGTCCAAGTCACCTGTAGCCTCCTAGTGTTCTTCTCACAGCTCACACCGCCACCCAGTTTAGTGTCATCTGCAAACTTTGAGATATTACACTCAATGCCTTCATCTAAATCATTAATGTATATAGTAAATAGCTGGGGTCCCAGCACTGAACCCTGCGGCACTCCACTAGTCACTGCCTGCCATTCTGAAAAGGACCCGTTTATCCCGACTCTCTGCTTCCTGTCTGCCAACCAGTTCTCTACCCACGTCAGTACATTACCCCCAATACCTTGTGCTTTAATTTTGCACACCAATCTCTTGTGTGGGACCGTGTCAAAAGCCTTTTGAAAGTCCAAATACACCACATCCACTGGTTCTCCCTTGTCCACTCTACTCGTTACATCCTCAAAAAATTCCAGAAGATTTGTCAAGCATGATTTCCCTTTCATAAATCCATGCTGACTTGGACCAATCCTGTCACTGCTTTCCAAATGTGCTGCTATTTCATCCTTAATGATTGATTCCAACATTTTTCCCACTACTGATGTCAGGCTAACCGGTCTATAATTACCAGTTTTCTCTTTCCCTCCCTTTTTAAAAAGTGGTGTTACATTAGCTACTCTCCAATCCATAGGAACTGATCCGGAGTCGATAGACTGTTGGAAATTGATCACCAATGCATCCACTATTTCGAGGGCCACTTCCTTAAGTACTCTGGGATGCAGTCCATCAGGCCCTGGAGATTTATCGGCCTTCAATCCCATCAATTTCCCGCCTAATAAGGATTTCCTTCAGTTCCTCCTTCTCACTAGACCCTCGGTCCCCTAGTACTTCCGGAAGGTTATTTGTGTCTTCCTTCGTGAAGACAGAACCAAAGTATTTGTTCAACTGGTCTGCCATTTCTTTGTTCCCCATTATAAATTCACCTGACTCCGACTGCAAGGGACCTACGTTTGTCTTCACTAATCTTTTTCTCTTCACATATCTATAGAAGCTTTTGCAGTCAGTTTTTATGTTCCCGGCAAGCTTCCTCTCGTACTCTATTTTCCCCCTCTTAATTAAACACTTTGCCCTCCTTTGCTGAATTCTAAATTTCTCCCAGTCCTCAGGTTTGCTGCTTTTTCTTGCCAAATTATATGCCTCTTCCTTAGCTTTAACACTATCCTTAATTTCCCTTGTTAGCCACGGTTGAGCCACCTTCCCCATTTTATTTTTATTTCAGTTAGGGATGTACAATTGCTGAAGTTCATCCATGTGATCTTTAAATATTTACCATTGCCTATCCACCGTCAACCCTTTTAAGTATCATTTGTCAGTCTATTCTAGCCAATTCACGCCTCAAACCATCGAAGTTACCTTTCCTTAAGTTCAGGACCCTAGTTTCTGAATTAACCGTGTCACTCTCCATCTTAATAAAGAATTCTACCATGTTATGGTCACTCTTCCCGCAAGGGGCCTCGCACAACAAGATTACTAATTAGTCCCTTCTCATTACACATCACCCAGTCTAGGATGGCCAGCTCCCTAGTTGGTTCCTCGACATATTGGTCTAGAAAACCATCCCTTATACACTCCAGGAAATCCTCCTCCACCGCATTGCTACCAGTTTGGTTAGCTCAATCAATATGTAGATTAAAGTCGCCCATGATAACTGATGTACCTTTATTGCACACATCCCTTATTTCTTGTTTGATGCTGTCCCCAACCTCACTACTACTGTTTGGTGGTCTGTACACAACTCCCACTAACGTTTTCTGCCCTTTGGTATTCCGTAGCTCCACCCATACCGATTCCACATCATCCAGGCTAATGTCCCTCCTTACTATTGTGTTAATTTCCTCTTTAATCACCAACGCCATCCCGCCTCCTTTTCCTTTCTGTCTATCCTTCCTAAATGTTGAAGACCCCTGGATATTGAGTTCCCAGCCTTGGTCACCCTGGAGCCATGTCTCCGTGATGCCCATTACATCATATCCGTTAACTGCTATCTGCACAGTTAATTCGTCCACCTTATTCCGAATACTCCTCGCTTTGAGGCACTGAGCTTTCAGGCTTGTCTTTTTAACACACTTTGCCCCTTTAGAATTTTGCTGTAATGTGGCCTTTTTGTTTTTTGCCTTGGGTTTCTCTGCCCTCCACTTTTACAATTCTCCTTTCTATCTTTTGCTTCTGCCTCCTTTTTGTTTCCCTCTGTCTCCCTGCATAGGTTCCCATCCCCCTGCCATATTAGTTTAACTCCTCCCCAACAGCACCAGCAAACACTCCCCCTAGGACATTGGTTCTAGTCCTGCCCAGGTGCAGACCGTCCGGTTTGTACTGGTCCCACCTCCCCCAGAACCGGTTCCAATGTCCCAGGAATTTGAATCCCTCCCTTTTGCACCACTCCCCAAGTCACATATTCATCTGAGCTATCCTGCGATTCCTACTCTGACTAGCATGTGGCACTGGTAGCAATCCTAAGATTACTACTTTTGAGGTCCTACTTTTTAAACTAGCTCCTAGCTCCCTAAATTCGCCTCGTAGGACCTCATCTGTTTTTTACCTGTATTGTTGGTACCTATGTGCACCACGACAACTGGCTGTTCACCCTCCCTTTTCAGAATGTCCTGTACCCACTCCGAGACATCCTTGACCCTTGCACCAGGGAGGCAACATACCATCCTAGAATCTCAGTTGCGGCCGCAGAAATGCCTATCTATTCCCCTTACAATAGAATCCCCTATCACTATAGCTCTCCCACTCTTTTTCCTGCCCTCCTGTGCAGCAGAGCCAGCCACGGTGCCATGAACTTGGCTGCTGCTGCTCTCCCCTGATGAGCCATCCCCCTCAACAGTACCCAAAGCGGTGTATCTGTTTTGCAGAGGGATGACCGCAGGGGACCCCTGCACTACCTTCCTTGCACTGCTCTTCCTGTTGGTCACCCATTCCCTATCTGGCTGTGCACCTTTAACCTGCGGTAAGGCCAACTTGCTAAACGTGCTATTCATGTCACCCTCAGCATCATAAATGCTCTAGAGTAAATCCACCCGCAGCTCCAGTGCCGCAATACGGTCTGTCAGGTGCTGCAGGCGGACGCACTTCCCGCACACGTAATTGTCAGGGACACGGGGTCCCTGACTTCCCACATAGCACAGGTGGAGCATAACACGTGTCCGAGCTCTCCTGCCATGACTTAACCCCTAGATTAACTTAATTGGCAACAACAATGTTAAAAGGTTACCTACTGATAAAGAAAAAGAAAAACTACTTACCAATCACCAGCCAATCACTTACCCCCTTGGCTGCAACGTCACCTTTCGATTTCTTCCTACTTCTTTTTTGCCTTCTGCCCCTGCTGCAGCTGCACCGGCTGGGCCTTTTTATAGGCCTCCCCACTCCGCCTCTCCAACGCAGCTCGAACTCCCCCTCCCCTCCCCCACACCTGGGCACGTGCACATTACACCTGAGCCCTGCTCTTTGTGACAGGCCGAGTAACATTGAAAACAGCAAGGAGCAGAAAACATCGGTGGGAGTGTTTATAGGCCCCCAAACAGTAGTGGTAATGTAGGCCAGAGTATAAATCAGGGAATTAGAGGGGCATGTAACGAGGATAATATGGTAATCATGGGGGATTTTAATCTACATATAGACTGGGCAAACAAATTTGCAGTAATAGCGTGGAGTATGAAGTCATGGAATGTACACAAGATAGAAACATAGACATAAAAAAATAGGTGCAGGAGTAGGCCATTCAGCCCTTCAATGAGCTCATGGCTGAACATGCAACTTCAGTAGCCCATTCCTGCTTTCTCGCCATACCCCTTGATCGCCCTAGTAGTAAGGACTACATCTAACTCCTTTTTGAATATATTTTGTGAATTGGCCTCAACAACTTTCTGTGGTAGACAATTCCACAGGTTCACCACTCTCTGGGTGAAGACGTTTCCCCACATCTCGATCCTAAATGGCTTACCCCTTATCTTTAGACTGTGACCCCTGGTTCTGGACTTCCCCAACATTGGTTCATTCTTCCTGCATTTAACCTGTCGAAACCCGTCAGAATTTTAAACGTTTCTATGAGATCCCCTCTCATTCTTCTGAACTCCAGGGAATACAAGCCCAGTTGATCCAGTGTTTCTTGATATGTCAGTCCCGCCATCCCGGGAATCAGTCTGGTGAACCTTCGCTGCACTCCCTCAATAGCAAGAATGTCCTTCCTCAAGTTAGGAGACCAAAACTGTACACAATACTCCAGGTGTGGCCTCACCAAGGCCCTGTACAACTGTAGCAACACCTCCCTGCCCCTGTACTCAAATCAACTCACTGTGAAGGCCAACATGCCATTTGCTTTCTTAACCGCCTGCGGTACCTGCATGCCAACCTTCAATGACTGATGTACCATGACACCCAGGTCTCGTTGCACCTCCCCTTTTCCTAATCTGTCACCATTCAGATAATAGTCTGTCTCTCTGTTTTTACCACCAAAGTGGATAACCTCACATTTATCCACATTATACTTCATCTACCATGCATTTGCCCACTCACCTAACCTATCCAAGTCACTCTGCAGCCTCATAGCATCCTCCTCACAGCTCACACTGCCACCCAACTTAGTGTCATCCGCAAATTTGGAGATACTACATTTAATCCCCTCGTCTAAATCATTAATGTACAATGAAAACAGCTGGGGCCCCAGCACAGAACCTTGCGGTACCCCACTAGTCACTGCCTGCCATTCTGAAAAGTACCCATTTACTCCTACTCTTTGCTTCCTGTCGGACAACCAGTTCTCAATCCATGTCAGCACACTACCCCCAATCCCATGTGTTTTAACTTTGCACATTAATCTCTTGTGTGGGACCTTGTCGAAAGCCTTCTGAAAGTCCAAATATACCACATCAACTGGTTCTCCCTTGTCCACTCTACTGGAAACATCCTCAAAAAATTCCAGAAGATTTGTCAAGCATGATTTCCCTTTCACAAATCCATGCTGACTTGGACCTATCATGTCACCTCTTTCCAAATGCACTGCTATGACATCCTTAATAATTGATTCCATCATTTTACCCACTACTGATGTCAGGCTGACCGGTCTATAATATAATAAACCGGCCCTGTTTTCTCTCTCCCTCCTTTTTTAAAAAGTGGGGTTACATTGGCACCCTCCACCCCATAGGAACTGATCCAGAGTCAATGGAATGTTGGAAAATGACTGTCAATGCATCCACTATTTCCAAGGCCACCTCCTTAAGTACTCTGGGATGCAGACCATCAGGCCCTGGGGATTTATCGGCCTTCAATCCCATCAATTTCCCCAACACAATTTCCTGACTAATAAGGATTTCCCTCAGTTCCTCCTCCTTACTAGACCCTCTGACCCCTTTTATATCCGGAAGGTTGTTTGTGTCCTCCTTAGTGAATACCGAACCAAAGTACTTGATGGTTTTCTCGATCAGTATGTTGAGGAACCAACTAGTAAACAGACTGTTTTAGATCCAGTATTGTGCAATCAGAAAGGGTTAATTAATAACATTGTAGTAAAGGGGACTTTTAGGGAAGAGTGACCATAATATGATAGAATTTTATATTTCATTTGAAAGTGATTTAGTTAAATCTGAAACTAGGGTCTTAAATCTAAACAAAAGAAACTACGTGGGTATGAGGGGGAGTTGGCGAAGGTAGATTGAAAAACTATGTTAAAAGATATGATGGTAGAAATACAATGGCTAGCAGTTATAGAATTAATACATCATTTACAACAAATATACATTCCTTTAAGGCACAAAAACCCCACAGTAAAAGTGGTCCAACCGTGGCTAACGAGAGAAGTTAAAGATAGTATTAGATCAAAGGAAGAGGGTTATATTGTTGCCAAAAAGAGCAGTAAGCCTGAGGATTGGGAGGGTTTTAGAATTCAGCAAAGGAAGACCAAGAAATTGATAAAAAAAGGGAAATAAAAAAGACTTACATTTATATAGCGCCTTTCACGAGCACCGGACGTCTCAAAGCGCTTTACAGCCAATGAAGTACTTTTGGAGTGCAGTCACTGCTGTGATGCAGGAAACACGGCAGCCAATCTGCGCACAGCAAGCTCCCACAAACAGCAATGTGATAATGACCACATTTTAGCATGAAACTGCGGCCTCTCTGGGTGCGTACGATGTGCCCGTCGATGCCCCGCAAATTCCAGGTTTAGGCGTGCACCGCGCATGCCCGGGAGAAGGGCCTTCGCGGGTGGAGATTTGGGCTATTTGGCCAGCGAGTGTCCTTCACACCCTCACACTCAGTAAAAGCAGCACAAGAGTTTCCAAAGATAGGAAATAAAATGTTATCAATAATTTTTATATTAAACTCTGTCCATTAAGGTAAGTTTATTTTTACCCTTATTAAAACAGATATTTTTGCCTAAAACATTTAATTAAATTCAATTTTAAATATGTGAAGTTCTTTTCTTAATTATTTTAAATGTTGTGTATTTTTGGGGGTATCCCCATTCATAGAAATGGTTGGTCCACATGATCCCAGGATACGCAAAACCCCTGGAGTACGTGTCCCTCTGTGCTGGGCTGCGGTGCAGAGGTCTCCGTTCCTTCGGGACCACCAGGTACATTCGGAAATATTTTTGTGGTCAGAGACATCCGCCCTCGGGAACGCCTCCTACGGCAATGTCAGGGCCAATCTGTTTTTGTTATATTGATTGAGGGCCAGGACCCACGGAGGACTCCCCTGCTCTTCTTCGGAATAGTGCAGTGGGTTCTTTTACTTCCACCTGATAAGCAGATGGGGCCTCGGTTTAACTTCACATCCGAAAGAGGGCATCTCTGACAGTGCGGCACTCCCTCAGTACTGCCCCTCCGACAGTGCAGCACTCCCTCAGTACTGCCCCTCTGACAGTGCACCACTCCCTCAGTACTGCCCCTCCGACAGTGCAGCACTCCCTCAGTACTGCCCCTCCGACAGTGCAGCACTCCCTCAGTACTGCCCCTCCGACAGTGCGGCGCTCCCTCAGTACTGCCCCTCCGACAGTGCGGCGCTCCCTCAGTACTGCCCCTCCGACAGTGCTGCATTTCCTCAGTACTGCCCCTCCGACAGTGCAGCACTCCCTCAGTACTGCCCCTCCGACAGTGCGGCGCTCCCTTAGTACTGCCCCTCCGACAGTGCAGCGCTCCCTCAGTACTGCCCCTCCGACAGTGCGACGCTCCCTCAGTACTGCCCCTCCGACAGTGCGGCGCTCCCTCAGTACTGCCACTCCGACAGTACGGCACTCCCTCAGTACTGCACTGCTAGAGGCAAGTGTGCTACCCACTGGGCCATAGCTGACACTATAAAAGAGAATATGAGAGTAAACTATGTTTCTATGATTCTATGAGAGACATAAAAACAGACTGTAAAAGCTTCTATAGATATGTAAAAAGGAAAAGATTAGCGAAAGTAAATGTGGGTCCCCTACAGGCTGAGACAGGAGGAATTATAATGGGGAATAAGGAAATGGCAGAGAAATTAAAACTCCCGGAAATAGTGGAGAACCAAGGATCCAGCAAGAATGTGGAACTGAAAGAAATTAGTATTAGTAAAACGATAGTACTGGAGAAATTAATGGAACTGAAAGCGATAAATCCCCTGGACCTGATGGCCTACATCCTGGGGTTTTGAAAGAGGTGGCTATAGAGCAAGTGGATGCATTGGTTGTCATCTTCCAGAATTCCATAGATTCTAGAACGGTTCCCGCAGATTGGAAGGCAGCAAATGTAACCCTGCTATTTAAGAAAGGAGGGAGAGAGAAAACAGGGAACTACAGACCAGTTAGCCTGACATCAGTAGTAGGGTAAATGCTAGAATCTATTATTAAAGACGTGGTAACAGGGCACTTAGAAAATAATAATAGGATTGGGCAGAGTCAACACGGATTTAGGAAAGGGAAATCATGTTTGACAAATCTGTTCGAGTTTTTTGAGTTTGTAACTAGTAGAATAGATAAGGGGGAACCAGTGGATGTGGTGTATTTGGATTTTCAGAAGGCATTTGATAAGGTGCCACACAAGAGGTCATTAAACAAAATTAAGGCTCATGGGATTAGGAATAATATACTGGCATGGACTGAGGATTGGTTAACGGAGAGAAAACAGTGAGTAGCAATAAACGGATAATTTTCGGGTTGGCGGGCTGTAACTAGTGGGGTACCGCAAGGATCGGAGCTTGGGCCCCAACTATTCACAATCTGTATCAATGATTTGGATGAGGGGACCGAATGTAATATATCCAAGTTTGCTGATGGTACAAAGCTCGATGGGAATGTAAGTTGTGAGGAGGATGCAAAGAGGCTTCAAGGGGATACGACAGGCTAAGTGAGTGGGCAAAACCATGGCAAATGGAATATAATGTGGAGAAATGTGAAGTTATCCACTTTGGTAGGAAAATAGAACAGCAGAGTATTATTTAAATGGTGAGAGATTGGGAAATGTTGGTGTTCAGAGGGACCTGGGTGTCCTTGTACACCAATCACTGAAAGTTAACCTGCAGGTACAGCAAGTGATTAAAGCAAATGGTATGTTGGCCTTTATTACAGGAGGATTTGAGTATAAGAGTAAAGATGTCTTACTGCAATTATATCGGGCCCTGCTGAGACCACACCTGGAGTATTGTGTACAGTGTCGGTCTCCTTACCTAAGGAAGGATATATTTGCCATAGAGGAAGTGCAACGAAAGTTCACCAGACTGATTCCTGGGATGGGGGGGATTGTCCTATGAGGTGAGATTGAGCAGACTGGGCCGATATTCTGTAGAGTTTAGAAGAATGAGAGGTGATCTCATTGAAACATACAACATTCTTACAGGGATTGACAGGGTAGATGCAGGGAGGGTGTTTCCCCCGGGCTGGGGAGTCTAGAACCAGGGGTCACAGTCTCAGGATAAGGGGTCGGACATTTAGGACTGAGATGAGAAGGAATTTCTTCACTCAGAGGGTGGTGAATCTTTGGAATTCTCTGTCCCAGAGGGCTGTGGAGGCTCAGTCGCTGAATATATTCAAGGCTGAGATCGATAGATTTTTAGATATTAAGGGAATCAAGATGTAAGAAATAGTTCAATCTAAAAGTAGGGGTTTAAATCCAAAGGAATTGCAAGTTACAAAAAGGGATAATAAACCTAAAGAAAAAGGCTTCACTGCCCAGCAGCTGGGGAATGACTGCAAGAAATGCAGCCACATTCGATAAGGGCAGAGAGCAAATAGCTAACACAAGGACGAACCTCCCCGGACATTAAATTGATAAGGGGGAACCAGAGTATGACAGGAAGGTGAATCAGAAAGTGGGGTCAAAGCAGAAAAAAATGGTAAAAAAACACATTTAAAAGCTCTCTAACTGAATGCACGCAGCATTCGTAACAAAATAGATGAGTTGACGGCACAAAGATTCAAATGGGCATTGTCTGTAGTACTCCTAACAGTAGCTACACTGTTGGACGGAGTATAAATCAAGAAATAATGGAGGCTTGTAAAAAAGGAACGGCAATAACCATGGGCGATTTTAACCTCTATATTGATTGGACAAAGCAAATTGGCCAGGGTAGCCTTGAGGAAGAGTTCATAGAGTGTATCCGGGATAGTTTCCTTGAACAGTACATTGCAGAATCAACCAGGGAGCAGGCTATCTTAGATCTGGTCCTGTGTAATGAGACAGGATTAATAAATTATCTCGTAGTAAAGGATCCTCTAGGAATGAGTGACCATAACACGGTTGAATTTCAAATTCAGTTGGAGGGTGAGAAAGTTGGATCTCTAACCAGGGTCCTAAGCTTTAACAAAGGAGACTACAAAGGTATGAGGGTAAAGTTGGCTAAAGTGGACTGGGAAAATAGATTAAAGTGTGGGACAGTTGATGAGCAGTGGCAGACATTTAAGGAGATATTTCATAACTCGCAATAAAAATATATCCCAATGAGAAGGAAAGACTAAGAGAAAGGATAAACATCCGTGGCTAACTAAGGAAATAAGGGATGGTATCAAATTGAAAAAAAGGCAAACAATGTGGCCAAGATTAGTGGGAGGCCGGAGGATTGGGAAACTTTTAAAAGCCAGCAAAGAACTAACAAAATAATAAGTAGCTCTCTTTTCTCTATTACTTTTTAAGTTGATTTTAAACTAGATAAGGCTAACTCGAGGGATGGCAGGGCAGCTCAGCCCCGTGGAGTGCACATCCTGCGACATGTGGGAAGTCCTGGATGCTTCACGCAGCCTAGACAACCCTGTGTGCAGGAGGTGTCTCCAGCTTCAACTGTTCGAGCTCCGTGTTTCAGAGCTGGAGCAGGGGTGGAGTCAGTACGGTGCATCCGCGAGGCTGAGAGCTACATGGATAGCCCGTTTCAGGAGGTGGTCATCCCACAGTTTAAAGGTGTGCAGGTAGAGGGGGAGTGGGTGACCACCAGACACGGTAAGTGTGCTCGGCAGGTAACGCAGGAGTCCCCCCGTGAGTCCATCTTACTTTCAAACTGATATTCACTTCTGAGTATCAGTAAGGGCGATGGTGCCTCTGGGGAGTGCAGCCAGAGCCAATTCCAAGGCACCATGGGAGGCTCAGCTGCACAGGGGGAAGGGACAAAGAACAAAAGAGCTGCTGGTGATCGGGGAGTCTATAGTTAGGGGAACAGACAGGCGTTCCTGCGGCCGGAGACGTGACTCCCGAATGGTTTTGTGCCTCCCTGGTGTCAGGGTCAAGGATGTCACAGAGCGGACACAGGGCATCCTGGGGGTGGGGGGGGGGGGGGGAGGTGGGGAGGGTAAACAGCTAGAGGTCGTGGTCCATATCGGGACCAACAACATAGGTCAAATGAGGGTTGAGGTCCTACAGGAAGAATTCAGGGAGCTAGGAAGAAAATTAAAGGTTAGGACTTCAAAGGTAGTATTCTCCAGGTTACTACCGGTACCACGTGCTAATGAGTACAAGAATAGATGATAGAGAGGATGAACACGTGGCTGGAGGGAGGGCTTTAAATTCCTGAGGCATTGGGACTGTTTCTGGGGGAGATGGGACCTGTACAAACCGGACGGGTTGCACCTCAACAGAGCCGGAACCAATATCCTCGCGGGGAGTTTTGCTGTTGGGGAGAGTTTAAACTGGCTTGGCAGGGGGCTGGGAACCTGAGAACAAATTCAAAAGGGAAGGAAGTAAAGCAGAAGTTGGATAGCAAGAATCTAGAAAGCGAATCTGTAAGACAGAGGAAATAGGGTTTAGTAAGTAGTGAGCAAGGAGGTCTTCCTGTGGTAAATACTTCAATGCAAGGAGTATAGTGAATAAGGCGGATGAGCTAAGAGCGCAGGTAGACACTTGGGAGTGTGACATTATAGACATTACAGAAACATGGCTGAAAGAGGGGCAGGTTTGGCAGATCAATATTCCTGGCTACAGGATTTTTAGACAAGACAGGTAAACAGGTGGGGTGGGGGGTTACGGTACTGATTAAAGAAACTATTACAGCAGTGAGGAGGGATCATCAAATGAGGCCCTATGGGTCGAAGTGAAAATTAAACAAGGGGCGATCACACTGCTGGGCGTGTATTATAGACCCCCAAACAGTGGGAGGGAGATAGAGGAGCAAATATGTCGGCAAATTACTGAGAAGTCTAAAAACCATAGGGTAGTAATAGCAGGAGATTTTAACTATCCAAATACTGATTTAGTGTGAAGTGTATAGAGGGTGCGGAATTCTTCAAATGCTTTCAAAATAACTTTTTTAGTCAGTACGTAGCAAGCCCAACACGAGAGGGGGCGGTTCTGGATTTAGTTTTGGGGAATGAAGCTGGGCAGGTTGAAGGGGTATTCGTGGGAGAGCACTTGGGTACCAGTGACCATAATTCAGTCAGATTCAAGTTGGTTATGGATAAGGACAAGAATAGGCCTGAAATAAAAGTTACGAATTGGGGAAAAGCTAATTTTGCTAAGTTAAGGAGTGATTTGGCCATAGTGGACTGGAAACAGCTACTTGTGGGTAAATCAGTGTCAGAACAGTGGGAGGCATTCAAGGAGGAGATCCGGAAGGCTCAGGCCAAACATGTGCCCTTAAAGAAAAAGGCTGGGAAAAATAATTCTAGAGCCCCCTTGGATGTCTAGGGACTTACAGGGGAGGATTAAGAAAAAAAGGGACGCTTATGTCATATATCAACGGCTAAATACTATAGAATCTTTAGAGGAATATAGAAAGTTTAGAGGCAAAAATAAAAAGGATATTAGGAATGCTAAGAGAGAGCACGAGAAATTCTTGGCCTGTAAAATTAAGGAAAACCCTAAGATGTTTTATAAATATATTAAGAGTAAGAAGGTAACTAAAGAAAGGGTAGGGCCGATTAAAGACCAAGAGAGTAATCTTTGTGTGGAGGCGGAAGATGTTGGGAGGGTTCTTAATGAATACTTTGTGTGTTTTCGCAAAGGAAAGGGGTAATGCAGACACCTATCGAGGAGGAGTGTGATATTCTCGATGAAATAAATATAGTGAGGGAGGAACTATTAAAGGGTTTAGCAGCTTTGAAAGTAGATAAGTCCCCAGGCCCAGATGAAATGCATCCCAGGCTGTTGAGCGAAGTAAAAGAGGAAATAGCAGAGGCCTTGACCATCATTTTCCAGTCCTCTTTGGATCTGGGCATGGTGCCGGAGGATTGGAGGACTGCTAATGTAGTACTCTTGTTTAAGAAGGGAGAAAGGGATAGGCCGAGTAATTACAGGCCTGTCAGCCTAACCTCAGTGGTGGGAAAATTATTGGAAAAAATCCTGAAAGACAGGATAAATCTGCATTTGGAAAGGCAAGGATTATTTAGGGACAGTCAGCACGGATTTGTTAAGGGAAGATCGTGTCTGACTAACCTGATTGAATTTTTTGAGGAGCTAACCAAGAAGATTGATGAGGGTAGTGAGTACGATGTAGTATATATGGACTTTAGCAAGGCTTTTGATAAGGTCCCACATGGTCGACTGGTCATGAAGGTTAAAGCCCATGGGATACAGGGCAAAGTGTCAAGTTGGATCCAAAATTGGCTTGGAGGTAGGAAGCAAAGGGTAATGATTGATGGGTGTTTTTGTGACTGGAAGGATATTTCCAGTGGGGTACCACAGGGCTCAGTACTGGGACCCTTGCTTTTTGTGGTGTATATCAACGATTTAGACTTGAATATAGGGAGTATGATTAAAAAGTTTGCAGACAACACTAAAATTGGCTGTGTGGTTGATAATGAAGAGGAAAGTCACGGGCTGCAGGAGGATATCAATCTACTGGTCAGGTGGGCAGAGCAGTGGCAAATGGAATTTAATTCAGAGAAGTGTGAGGTGATGCACATTGGGAGGGCTAATAAGGAAAGGGTATACACATTAAGCAGTAGGCCACTTAATAGTGTAGATGAACAAAGGGACCTTGGAGTGCTTGTCCACAGATCCCTGAAAGTAGCAGGCCAGGTGGATAAGGTGGTTAAGAAGGCATACGGAATGCTTGCCTTTATTGGCCGAGGCATAGAATATAAGAGCAGGGGGGGTTATGCTTAAATTATGTAATACTTTGGTTAGGCCACAGCTGGAGTATTGCGTGCAGTTCTGGTCGCTGTATTATAGGAAGGACGTGATTGCACTGGAGAGGGTGCAGAGGAGATTTACTAGGATGCTGCCTGGAATGGAGAATCCAGTTATGAGCACAGATTGGATAGGCTGGGTTTGTTCTCATTGGGACAGAGGAGGTTGAGTGGAGACCTCATCGAGGTGTACAATATATTGAGGGGCCTGGACATAGTGGATAGTAAGGGTCTATTTTCATTGGTGGAGGGGTCTATTACGAGGGGGCATAGTCTTAAGATGGTTGGTGGAAGGTTTAGAGGGGATTTGAGTGGGGGGCTTCTTTACGCAGAGGGCTGTGGGGATCTGGAACTCGCTGTCTGGAAGAGTGGTGGATGCAGAAACCCTCACCACTTTTAGGAGATGGTTGGATGGGCCCTTAAAGTGCAGTAACCTACAGGGTTACGGACCCAGAGCTGGTAATTGGGATTAATCTGGATGACCTTTTGTTGAATGGCGCAGATATAATGGTAAGTACTGCAGGGAATAGAATACGGCCAGGGTGATCTCCTGGACTAGTGTCGATCGCCTGGATGGGTCAGAGAGGAATTTCCCCAGATTTTTTTCTCCCTAAATTGGCCTGGGTTTGTATCTGGTTTTTTCCTCTCCCAGGAGATCACATGGCTCCGGTTGGGGTGGAGTGTAGAATGTTTCAGTGTAAGGGGTGTCGCAGTTGTGGTGAGGTGGACTGGTTGGGCTGGGTGCTCTTTGCCTTTTCGTCATTGTTCAGAGGTTGATATGTAACCTTTCGGGCTGCTGACCAAGGGCTGGCCGGCGCGGACACGATGGCCCGGAATGGCCTCCTTCTGCGCTGTAAATTTCCTTTTTCTATGTTTCTATGAGGGAAGATAGATTATGAAAGCAAACTAGCATGAAATATAAAAAGAGATAGTAAAAGTTTCTACAGGTACATAAAAAGGAAAAGAGTGACTAAAGTAAATGTTGGTCCCCTGGAGGATGAGACTGGGGAATTAATAATGTGGAACAGGGAAATGGCAGAGACTTTGAATAAATATTTTGTATCGGTCTTCACAGTAGAAGACATTAAAAATATCCCAATAGTGGATTATCAGGGGGCTATAAGGAGGGAGGAACTTAATACAATCACTATCACTAATGAAGTAGTACTCGGTAAAATAATGGGACTAAAGGTGAACAAGTCCTCTGGACCTGATGCCTTACATCCTCGGGTCTTAAAAGAAGTGGCTGCAGAGATAGTGATGGATTAGTTACTACCAAAATTCCCTGGATTCTGGGGCGGTCCCAGCTGGTTGGAAAACCGCAAATGTAACGCCACTATTTAAAAAAGGAGACAAACAGAGAGCAGGAAACTATAGACCAGTTAGCCTAACATCTGTCGTTGGGAAAATGCTGGAGTCCATTATTAAAGAAGCAGTAGCAGGAAATTTGGAAAAGCATAATTCAATCAAGCAGAGTCAGCATGGTTTTATGAAAGGGATATCATGTTTGACAAATTTGCTGGAGCTCTTGGAGGATGTAACAAGCAGGGTGGATAAGGAGGAACCAGTGGATGTGGTGTATTTGGATTTCCAGAAGGCATTTGACAAGGTGCCACATAAAAGGTTACTGCACAAGATAAAAGTTCACAGGTTGGAGGTAATATATTAGCATGGATAGAGGATCGGCTAACTAACAGAAAACAGAGAGTCGGGATAAATGGATCATTTTCCGGTTGGCAAACAGTGACTAGTGGGGTGCCACAGGGATCAGTGCTGGGGCCTCAACTATTTACAATCTGTATTAATGATTTTGGATGAAGGGACCGAGTGTAATGTAGCCAAGTTTGCTGATGATACAAAGATGGGTGGGAAAGCAAATTGTGAGGACACACAAAATCTACAAAGGGATAACGACAGGCTAAATGGGCAAAAATTGGCAGATGGAGTATAATGTAGGAAAATGTGAGGTTATCCACTTTGGCAGAAAAAGTACAAAAGCAAATTATAATTTAAATGGAGAAAAATTGCAAAGTGCCGCAGTACAGAGGGACCTGGGGGTCCTTGTGCATGAAACACAAAAAGTTAGTATGCAGGTGCAGGACATTCTGAAATGGGAGGGAGAACAGCCAGTTGTCGTGGTGCACATTGGTACCAACGACATAGGTAAAAAAAGGGATGAGGTCCTACGAAAAGAATTTAAGGAGCTAGGAGCTAAATTAAAAAGTAGGACCTCAAAAGTAGTAATCTCGGGATTGCTACCAGTGCCACGTCCTAGTCAGAGTAGGAATCACAGGATAGCGCAGATGAATACATGGCTTGAGCAGTGGTGCAGCAGGGAGGGATTCAAATTCCTGGGGCATTGGAACCGGTTCTGGGGGAGGTGGGACCAGTACAAACCGGATGGTCTGCACCTGGGCAGGACCAGAACCAATGTCCTAGGGAGAGTGTTTGCTAGTGCTGTTGGGGAGGAGTTAAACTAATATTGCAGGGGGATGGGAACCTATGCAGGGAGACAGAGGGAAACAAAAATGAGGCAAAAGCAAAAGACAGAAAGGAGATGAGGAAAAGTAGAGGGCAGAGAAACCCAAGGCAAAGAACAAAAAGGGCCACTGTACAGCAAAATTCTAAAAGGACAAAGGGTGTTAAAAAAGCAAGCCTGAAGGCTTTGTGTCTTAATGCAAGGAGTATCCGCAATAAGGTGGATGAATTAACTGTGCAAATAGATGTTAACAAATATGATGTGATTGGGATTACGGAGACGTGGCTCCAGGATGATCAGGGCTGGGAACTCAACATCCAGGGGTATTCAACATTCAGGAAGGATAGAATAAAAAGGAAAAGGAAGTGGGGTAGCATTGCTGGTTAAAGAGGAGATTAATGCAATAGTTAGGAAAGACATTAGCTTGGATGATGTGGAATCTATATGGGTAGAGCTGCAGAATACCAAAGGGCAAAAAACGTTAGTGGGAGTTGTGTACAGACCTCCAAACAGTAGTAGTGATGTTGGGGAGGGCATCAAACAGGAAATTAGGAGTGCATGCAATAAAGGTGCAGCAGTTATAATGGGTGACTTTAATATGCACATAGATTGGGCCAGCCAAACTGGAAGCAATACGGTGGAGGAGAATTTCCTGGAGTGCATAAGGGATGGTTTTCTAGACCAATATGTCGAGGAACCAACTAGGGGGGAGGCCATCTTAGACTGGGTGTTGTGTAATGAGAGAGGATTAATTAGCAATCTCGTTGTGCGAGGCCCCTTGGGGAAGAGTGACCATAATATGGTGGAATTCTGCATTAGGATGGAGAATGAAACAGTTAATTCAGAGACCATGGTCCAGAACTTAAAGAAGGGTAACTTTGAAGGTATGAGGCATGAATTGGCTAAGATAGATTGGCTAATGATACTTAAGGGGTTGACTGTGGATGGGCAATGGCAGACATTTAGAGACCGCATGGATGAATTACAACAATTGTACATTCCTGTCTGGCGTAAAAATAAAAAAGGGAAGGTGGCTCAACCGTGGCTATCTAGGGAAATCAGGGATAGTATTAAAGCCAAGGAAATGGCATACAAATTGGCCAGAAATAGCAGCGAACCTGGGGACTGGGAGAAATTTAGAACTCAGCAGAGGAGGACAAAGGGTTTGATTAGGGCAGGGAAAATGGAGTACGAGAAGAAGCTTGCAGGGAACATTAAGGCGGATTGCAAAAGTTTCTATAGGTATGTAAAGAGAAAAAGGTTAGTAAAGACAAACGTAGGTCCCCTGCAGTCAGAATCAGGGGAAGTCATAACGGGGAACAAAGAAATGGCAGACCAATTGAACAAGTACTTTGGTTCAGTAGTCACTAAGGAGGACACAAACAACCTTCCGGATATAAAAGTGGTCAGAGGGTCTAGTAAGGAGGAGGAACTGAGGGAAATCTTCATTAGTCGGGAAATTGTGTTGGGGAAATTGATGGGATTGAAGGCCGATAAATCCCCAGGGCCTGATGGGCTGCATCCCAGAGTACTTAAGGAGGTGGCCTTGGAAATAGCGGATGCATTGACAGTCATTTTCCAACATTCCATTGACTCTGGATCAGTTCCTATCGAGTGGAGGGTAGCCAATGTAACCCCACTTTTTAAAAAAGGAGGGAGAGAGAAAGCAGGGAATTATAGACCGGTCAGCCTGACCTCAGTAGTGGGTAAAATGATGGAATCAATTATTAAGGATGTCATAGCAGCGCATTTGGAAAATGGTGACATGATAGGTCCAAGTCAGCATGGATTTGTGAAAGGGAGATCATGCTTGACAAATCTTCTGGAATTTTTTGAGGATGTTTCCAATAAAGTGGACAAAGGAGTACCAGTTGATGTGGTATATTTGGACTTTCAGAAGGCTTTCGACAAGGTCCCACACAGGAGATTGATGTGCAAAGTTAAAGCACATGGGATTGGAGGTAGTGTGCTGACGTGGATTGAGAACTGGTTGTCAGACAGGAAGCAAAGAATAGGAGTAAATGGGTACTTTTCGGAATGGCAGGCAGTGACTAGTGGGGTACCGCAAGGTTCTGTGCTGGGGCCCCAGCTGTTTACATTGTACATTAATGATTTAGACGAGGGGATTAAATGTAGTATCTCCAAATTTGCGGATGACACTAAGTTGGGTGGCAGTGTGAGCTGCGAGGAGGATGCTATGAGGCTGCAGAGTGACTTGGATAGGTTAGGTGAGTGGGCAAATGCGTGGCAGATGAAGTATAATGTGGATAAATGTGAGGTTATCCACTTTGGTGGTAAAAACAGAGAGACAGACTATTATCTGAATGGTGACAGATTAGGAAAAGGGAAGGTGCAACGAGACCTGGGTGTCATGGTACATCAGTCATTGAAGGTTGGCATGCAGGTACAGCAGGCGGTTAAGAAAGCAAATGGCATGTTGGCCTTCATAGCGAGGGGATTTGAGTACAGGGGTAGGGAGGTGTTGCTACAGTTGTACAGGGCCTTGGTGAGGCCACACCTGGAGTATTGTGTACAGTTTTGGTCTCCTAACTTGAGGAAGGACATTCTTGCTATTGAGGGAGTGCAGCGAAGATTCACCAGACTGATTCCCGGGATGGTGGGACTGACCTATCAAGAAAGACTGGATCAACTGGGCTTGTATTCACTGGAGTTCAGAACAGTGAGAGGGGACCTCATAGAAACGTTTAAAATTCTGACGGTTTGGACAGGTTGGATGCAGGAAGAATGTTCCCAATGTTGGGGAAGTCCAGAACCAGGGGTCACAGTCTAAGGATAAGAGGTAAGCCATTTAGGACTGAAATAAGGAGAAACTTCTTCACCCAGAGAGAGTGGTGAACCTGTGGAATTCTCTACCACAGAAAGTAGTTGAGGCCAATTCACTAAATATATTCAAAAGGGAGTTAGATGAAGTCCTTACTACTTGGGGGATCAAGGGGTATGGCGTGAAAGCAGGAAGGGGGTACTGAAGTTTCATGTTCAGCCATGAACTCATTGAATGGCGGTGCAGGCTAGAAGGGCTGAATGGCCTGCTCCTGCACCTATTTTCTATGTTTCTATGTTTCTATGTACAGCAAGTGATCAGGAAGGCAAATGGAATGATGGCCTTTATTGCAAGGGGGATAGAGTATAAAAGCAGAGAAGTCCTGCTACAACTGTACAGGGTATTGGTGAGGCCACACCTGGAGTACTGCGTACAGTTTTGGTCTCCTTATTTAAGGAAGGATATACTTGCATTGGAGGCAGTTCAGAGAAGGTTCACTAGATTGATTCCGGAGATGAGGGGGTTGACTTATGAGGAAAGGTTGAGTAGGTTGGGCCTATATTCATTGGAGTTCAGAAGAATGAGAGGTGATCTTATTGAAACATGTAAGATAATGAGGGGGCTCGACCAGGTGGATGCAGAGAAGATATTTCCACTCAGGGGAAACTAAAATTAGGGGACATAGTCTCAGAATAAGAGGCCGTCTAGTTAAAACTGAGATGAGAGAAATTTCTTCTCTGAGGGTTGTAAATCAGTGGAACTGTCTGCCCCAGAGAGCTGTGGAGGCTGGGTCATTGAATATATTTAAGGTGGAGATAGACAGATTTTTGAAAGATAAGGGAGTAAAGGGTTAATGGGAGCGTGATCAGATCAGCCACGATCGTATTGAATGGTGGAGCAGGCTCGAGGGGCCAAATGGCCGACTCCTGCTCCTATTTCTTATGTTCTTATATTCTAATAAACAAATTACTCCTAGGAGACCCAAAGTCAGTTAGCATGGGACCAGTGAAGCAATAAAGTGTCCTTAAGAAATAGAACGAGACATTCAGCACAGAGATAGGAAAGAAACTGCTGTTGCTCGATGGGAAGGGATTGTCAGTGATATCCTCTCCCCGGTAATGATTAACACCAGGTATCCACCAGCCCATCGAAATAAAGTATAAAAATAGGTGACCGAGAGGGGAAAGCAGGCAGTGAGGGGCAGAGGTTTTCTCAGAGTGGATGAATGCTGGCTAAATAGCCTAACACCTTCATCAAGTCTTAACCTCGGAGGTAGATCAATGCTGGGCTAACGGCAGAACACCTGCGACAGCTCCAGGAACAACCCAGGCTGCAGGGATCCACCAATCTAAGACCACCGCTCTGTCTCGACATGTGTCTGTCTGTCCATCCTTCCAGTCGTTTGGCTCCGTGTTGACGGCTCTCAACTGACCCGGGTGGTGTGTCTATACCCATCTTAACCGTACTATAGTTCTTTAATAAAATACCGTACAAATCCTAAGACCCTTTGCGTATGTGCGTGAGGTGTGATCCAATGGGGACAGTGCAGGAAAGTGGAGCTGCTATAGAAGATCAGCCATGATCTTATTGAATGGCAGAGCAGGCTCGAGGGGCCGAATGGCCGACTCCTGCTCCTGATTCTTAGGTTTTTATAACCTTACCTGGGTTGCTCAGTCCTTCTGCTGAAAGTTTGTTTGTGGTCTCCTTCTCCATGGGTTGAAGGACAATCGGCCATTGCCCGCTGGAGACGTCCTGCGTTAAGGACACTCCTGCGCCCTGCGTTAAGGACACTCCTGCGCCCTGCACACAGTCGGTAGCCGCCAGTGACAGGTTCTACAGAGGAGTAATGGGTAAAGACACAAGAAGTTACACCACCGAGGAACTGCGGACTCGCTTCCCGGGCGGCAGACGGAGCTCAATAAACAAATGAAGATTGAAAGAGAAGCACAGGGGGATATTTTCAGTGTGGCTGCTCCAGGTCTATTGACGTGGATCAGAATCACTCACCTCAACACCCTCGGTAATCCTTCTACACTCCAATTCCAAATTATCCAGTCGGTCCCCTGCCACCTGGACTCCCACCGTTTCCTCAGCTGGGGAGGGTCCAGACTGTCCATCATCGGGTGCTGTTGGTACAAGATGAACAGTCAGTCCCACTGGCTACACCAGCGACGTATTAACGAACAGAGCAATTGCTGGGCCAAGGAAAACCAGGGTCCATCTAGTTCACCTGCTACCTTCCTGGTAGTCAAGACGATACGATAATGGAATTGTTGACTGATCACCAATGTTCCCGCTAAGCCGCGCGGTCTGGAGGTCCTCTGCAGGCCGCTCACCGGCTTTAACGTACAAGAAACTGCCCCTGCACGGAAGTTTGAATGGGCCGCACAGCCATAGAATGGTTCCAGCACAGGCGGCCATTGGGCCTGTCGAGCCCGTGCCGGCTCTCTGCAAGAGCACCGCAGCCAGTCCCACTCTCCCTCCAACCCTTTCCCCATAGTCCTGCAACAAACATTTCTTTCACTTACTTATCCAATTCCCTTTTGAAAGTCACAACTGAATCTGCCTCCACCACCCTTTCAGGCCGTGCATTTTAGATTTTAACCATTCACACGTAAAAAAGTTTTTCGTCATGTCGCCTTGAAAATTAAATAAATTTAAGGCGAACATAGACAGATTTTTGAACGATAAGGGAATAAAGGGTTATGGGGAGCAGACAGGGAAGTGGAGCTTGAGTCCATGATCAGATGATCTTATTAAATAACGGAGCAGGCTCAAGGGGCCGAATGGCCTGCTCCTGCTCCTATTTCTTATGTTCTTTGTTTTTATTGCCAATCACCTTAAATCTGTGTCCTCTGGTCTGCGACCCTTCCGCCAATGGGAACAGTGTCTCTCTATCTACTCTGTCTAGACCCTACATGACTTTGAACATCTCTATCAAATTTCCTCTCAACCATTTCTGCTCTAAAGGAGAACAACCCCAGCTTCTCCAGTCTATCCACGTAACTGAAGCCCCTCATCTCTGGAACCATTCTCGTAAATATTTTCTGCACCTTCTCCAAGCCCTTCACATCCTTCCTAAAGTGCCCAGAATTGGACACAATACTTGAGTTGAGGCCGAACCCGTGTTTTATAAAAGGTTCACCATACGTTATGCTGTAGCTGGACAAAGCCCTGGTTAGACCACACCTGGAGCACTGTGAGCCGTTCTGGGCCCACACCTTGGGGAGTGTTGAAGAGTGTTTCCATAGAGCAAAGGCACCGGTGGCATAATGTTAGAATTAAATATGTGTGTATAAAATGGTGGCAGGATATGTATGAAGGTGGCTGCCAGCGATTCAGCAAAGCACTAAGGGAGTGCAGCTAGCATTCCTAGTTACTGATAATTGCCGTTCCTCACACGGGAATACACAGTAAAGACCAGCTCAGCAGATGTCTCTAATCAACAGGCGTCCAGGTCCCAGACAAGATGTCCCAGTAGAATGATAGAATAGTACTCCTGTAACAGGATTAAGATAAGGAATCTACCCAAAAACAGCACCCAAGGACAGTAAGATCAGGGGGGGGCCTGGACAATGTCACAAGACCATGAGTAACCCTTAGCAACCTAATGTTTAGAAACCAATTCTATTGGTCTAATTGAATCTATATGTAATCTGTAATCAATATGATTGGATAGTGTCCAGCTGAAATGGTCTGATGTAACTGTAGTAAACTGTTGTAAAACATATAAAAATCCATTAAATCCTTTGTTCAGCGGAGAGAGGTGCCTGGATGAACCAGTGGCTTCATCTCCCCGCCGACGTAATAAACCGTTTTGGTGTATGGAACCGACCCAGAGTGACGAGTGATTCTTGGAGGGAACATTCGCACTAACAGGGAGGGTATATTAGCCTTGGAGAGAGTGCGGTATAGGTTTACCAAAATGATAACCAGACTCTAATGTTCATAGAAATCACAGAAATTTACAGCACAGGAGGAGGCCATTCGGCCCATCGTGTCCGCACTGGCCGACAAAGAGCTACCCAGCCTAATCCCACTTTCCAGCTCTGGGTCCGTAGCCCTGCAGGTTACGGCACTTCAGGTGCACATCCAAGTACTTTTTAAATGTGGTGAGGGTTTCTGCCTCTACCACCCTTTCAGGCAGTGAGTTCCAGACCCCCACCACCCTCTGGGTGAAGACATTTCCCCTCAAATCCCCTCTAAACCTTATACCAATGACTTAAAATCTATGCCCCCTGGTTGTTGACCCCTCTACTAAGGAAATAGGTCCTTCCTATCCATTCTATCTAGGCCCCTCATACTTTTATACACCTCAATAAGGTCTCCCCTCAGCCTCCTCTGTTCCAAAGAAAACAACCCCAGCCTATCCAATCTTTCCTCATAGCTAAAATTCTCCAGTCCAGGCAACATCCTCGTAAATCTCCTCTGTACCCTCTCGAGTGCAATCACATCACTCCTGTAATGTGGTGACCAAAACTGCACGCAGTACTCTAGCTGTAGCCTAGTGTTTAAGCATAACCCCCTCTCCCGCTCTTGTATTCTATGCCTCAATTAATAAAGGCAAGTATTTCACTTGCCTTCCTAGAAACATAGAAAATAGGTGCAGGAGTAGGCCATTCAGCCCTTCGAGCCTGCACCACCATTCCATAAGATCATGGCTGATCATTCACCTCAGTGCCCCACCTTCTTAACCACCTTATCTACCTGGCCTGCTACCTTCAGGGATCTGTACTCCAAGGTCCCTTTGTTCCTCTACACTTCTCAGGGTCCTATCATTTAATGTATGTTCCCTTGCCTTGTTAGCCCTCCCCAAATGCATTACCTCGCACTTCTCCGGATTGAATTCCATTTGCCACTGTTCTGCCCATCTGACCAGTACATTGATATCTTCCTGCAGTCTACAGCTTTCTTCTTCATTATCAACCATACGGCCAATTTTTGTATCATCTGCAAACTTCTTAATCATACCCCCAACATTCAAGTCCAAGTCAGTGATATATACCACAACAAACAAGGGACCCCGTACTGAGCCCTGCGGTACCCCACTGGATACAGCCTTCCAGTCACAAAAACACCCATCAACCATTACCCTTTGCTTCCTGCCTCTGAGACAATTTTGGATCCAACTTGCTACTTTGCCCTGGATCCCATGGGCTGTTAGTCTCGTGACCAGTCTGCCATGTGGGACCTTATCAAACGCCTTGCTAAAATCCATATACACGACATCATCGACCCTCCTGGTTACCTCCTCGAAAAATTCAATCAAGTTAGTCAGACACAACCTTCCCTTAACAAATCCATGCTGACTGTATTCATTAAGAACCCTACCCACATCTTCTGCCTCCACACACAGATTACCCTCATGGTCTCTAATAGGCCCCACTCTTTCTCTAGTTATCCTCTTGCTCCTAATGTATTTATAAAACATCTTTGGGGAAAATGCTTGAAGCTATCATTAAGGAAGAAATAGCGGGACATCTAGATAGGAATAGTGCAATCAAGCAGACGCAACATGGATTCATGAAGGGGAAATCATGTTTAACTAATTTACTGGAATTCTTTGAGGATATAGCGAGCATGGTGGATAGAGGTGTACCGATGGATGTGGTGTATTTAGATTTCCAAAAGGCATTCGATAAGGTGTCAAACAAAAGGTTACTGCAGAAGATAAAGGTACGCGGGGTCAGTGGAAATGTATTAGCACGGATAGAGAATTGGCTGGCTAACAGAAAGCAGAGAGTTGGGATAATTGGGTCCTTTTCAGGTTGGAAATCAGTGGTTAGTGGTGTGCCACAGGGATCGGTGCTGGGACCACAACAGTTTACAATATACATAGAATACCTGGAAGAGGGGACAGAGTGTAGTGTAACAAAATTTGCAGATGACACAAAGATTAGTGGGAAATAGAGGACACAGAGAGGCTGCAAAGAGATTTTGATAGGTTAAGCGAATGGGCTAAGGTTTGGCAGATGGAATACAATGTCGGAAAGTGTGAGGTCATCTACCTTGGAAAAAAAACCCAGTAAAATGGAATATTAATTGAATGGGGAGAAATTACAACATGCTGCGGTGCAGAGGGACCTGGGGGTCCTTGTGCATGAAACTCTTTTAGAATCCTTGTGCATGAAACTCTTTTTCCCAAAAAGTTAGTTTACAGGTGCAGCAGGTAATCAGGAAGGCGAATGGAATGTTGGCCTTCATTGCGAGAAGGATGGAGTACAAAAGCAGGGAGGTCCTGCTGCAACTGGACAGGGTATTGGTGAGGCCGCACCTGGAGTACTGCATGCAGTTTTGGTCACCTTACTTAAGGAAGGATATACTAGCCTTGGAGGGGGTACAGAGACGATTCACTAGGCTGATTCCAGAGATAAGGGGGTTACCTTATGATGATAGATTGAGTGAACTGGGTCTTTATTCATTGGAGTTCAGAAGGATGAGGGGTGATCTTATAGAAACATTTAAAATAATGAAAGGGATAGACAAGATAGAGGCAGAGAGGTTGTTTCCACTGGTCGGGGTTGAGAAGGAATTTCTTCTCCCACAGGGTTGTGAATCTGTGGAATTCTCTGCCCAAGCAAGCAGTTGAGGTTAGCTCATTGAATGTATTCAAGTCACAGATAGATAGATTTTTAATCAATAAGGGAATTAAGGGTTACGGGGAGCAGGCGGGTAAGTGGAGCTGAGTCCACGGCCAGATCAGCCATGATCTTGTTGAATGGCGGAGCAGGCTCGAGGGGCTAGATGGCCTACTCCTGTTCCTAATTCTTATTTTCTTATGTTTCCTTGCCAAAATGTTTTCAAGCTGTCGTTACTTTCCTAATATCCTTTTTAATTGCACCCCTGCACTTCTCCAGGGTTTCGGCAGTATTGAGCCCTCAGTATCTGTCATAAGCTTCCCTTTTTTTCTTGGTCCTTCCCTTAAATTACAAGGAGAGATTACACAAACCAGGGATGTAATCCCTGGAATTTAGAAGGTTAAGGAGTGATTTGATCAATGTTTTCAGGATATTAAGGAGAAGAAAGAGGGTAGATCGAGAAAAGCTATTCCCGCTGGTTGGGGAGTCTGGGACTAGGGGCACAAGTCTAAACATTAGAGCCAGACCTTTCCAGGAGTGAGATTAGGAAACACTTCTACACACAAAGGGCGGTAGAAATTTGAAACTCTCGTCTGCAAATGGCAACTGATGCTGGGTCAGTTGTTAATTTTAAATCGGAGATTGATAGATTTCTGTTAACTAAAGTTATTAAATGTTAAGTGCAAAGGCGGGTTTGTGGAGTTAGGTCGCAGATCAGCCATAATCGCATTGAATGTCAGAACAAGCTCGAGGGGCTCAATGACCTCCTCCTGTTCCTATCAGAAGTGATGAAAGGTCATTGACCTGAAAGGTGAGCTCTCTCTCCACAGATGCTGCCAGACCTGCTGAGCATGTTCACCATTTTCTGTTTTTGTTTTGCTCTCTTAGGACCTGAAACTGAAGTTACAGAACGACAGTGACTGAGAGAGAATGTCTGAAACAGGCTGAGTATCAAACACATAGACAGGGCACGGATAAATAGCCCACTCTAGTTCACACAATTCTGGCATGTTCAATTTCAGTGAGTTTCAAGTCAGTGTGAATTTATAACAGAATCCTCCCACTCAACAGCCCCTGCAAACTACCCACCCATTGACTCTCCTCCCACAGCCCATGTACACACTGCCCTATCACAGACCCTCCCCACCCATTGAATCTCCCACAGCCCATGTACACTCTCCCCTATCACTGACCCCACCCACCCATTGAATCTCCCACAGCCCATGTACACACTCCCCTATCACTGACCCTACCCACCCATTGAATCCCCTCCCACAGCCCATGTACACTCCCCCATCACTGACCCTACCCACCCATTGAATCCCCTCCCACAGCCCATGTACACTCCCCCATCACTGACCCTACCCACCCATTGAATCCCAAGAGGGAAAGCTCCGCAAAAATACGCCCCGATTCCCAAAATTAGTGAAGCTAACCTGCAGAATATGCGTCCATTGCTACTTATCTTGTCCTAAATATTCACTGTCTCAGAGACCTATGAGTGGTGAAGTGACCCCACCTGACTGACCCTTCATGACCCTAATAATTGGTTGCTGCCCTCACACAATCTTTTCCAGCCCATGTGATATGCCCCTCGGAGCATCTGGGACTGTCAGTCTGTAAATGTATCGCTGCATCAAGTTCAACCCCACCACCACACTACCCCAGCCCACCACCCCATTAACCCTTTAAGGCTTCAGGGTCTGAGCACTAAATGCTGAGCAACTGTTACAACAGGAACAATTTGTATTCATATTACATCTTTAACATTCCAAAGCATTCCTCTCCTTCCCTCGAGTTTCCACCCTTGCATTGTTATTCCTCTTCGGTAAGGTTAACATTACTGGATGTGTCCCCAGAAACACTCACAAGTGACATCAGCCTTTCACACCGCCTTGTGTAACCTCCCCTTACTGAAAACTCTGCCAAACCCTTTCACAAAAAGACAAGTGTTTAAAGTGTTCAGTGACTGCTCTCCACAATTCCTTCCAATGCCACTGCCCACACCAGCCCTCTCCCTCCCTGCTAATTCACTGGACCTGGAGTGCTTTCCACAACCAGCAAGTGTTTTTAAATGTACTATTTCTTTCATTGTCCCTAACCCCCACCCGACCTCTCTCGCTCTCTCTTCCCGCTCCTTTCTCACTCTCTCCTCCCCCCCTTCTCTCGCTCACACTCCCTCTCCCTCTGTCTTTCTACCCCTCACCCCTACCCCTCTGTCTGTCTCTCTCTCTCTCTCTCTCCTCTCCCCTGCCTCCCCCACCCCCTCTCTCTCCCTCCCTCCCTCCCTCTCTCTCACACGTTTACGTACACCTTCACAGACAGATGGGGCCTCAGTTTACCAAATAAAGTGCCAAAAACGCTCAGCAGGTCGGGCAGCTTCTGTGGAGAGAGAAAGAGTTAATGTTTCAGGTCGATGACCTTTCGTCAGAACAGGCGCTAAAACCCGAGGCAGTAACCCGGGACCCTAACCCGGGGCAGTAACCCGGGACCCTAACCCGGGGCAGTAACCCGGGACCCTAATCCGGGGCAGTAACCCGGGACCCTAACCCGGGGCAGTAACCCGGGACCCTAATCCGGGGCAGTAACCCGGGACCCGAACCCGGGGCAGTAACCCGGGACCCTAATCCGGGGCAGTAACCCGGGACCCGAACCCGGGGCAGTAACCCGGGACCCTAACCCGAGGCAGTAACCCGGGACCCTAACCCGGGACCCTAACCCGAGGCAGTAACCCGGGACCCTAACCCGGGGCAGTAACCCGGGACCCTAACCCGAGGCAGTAACCCGGGACCCTAACCCGGGACCCTAATCCGAGGTAGTAACCCGGGACCCTAACCCGAGGCAGTAACCTGGGACCCTAACCCGGGGCAGTAACCCGGGACCCTAACCCGGGACCCTAACCCGAGGCAGTAACCCGGGACCCTAACCCGGGACCCTAACCCGAGGCAGTAACCCGGGACCCTAACCCGAGGCAGTAACCCGGGACCCTAACCCGAGGCAGTAACCCGGGACCCTAACCCGGGGCAGTAACCCGGGGCCCTAACCCGGGGCAGTAACCCGGGACCCTAATCCGGGGCAGTAACCCGGGACCCGAACCCGGGGCAGTAACCCGGGACCCGAACCCGGGGCAGTAACCCGGGACCCTAACCCGGGGCAGTAACCCGGGACCCTAACCCGGGGCAGTAACCCGGGACCCTAACCCGGGGCAGTAACCCGGGACCCGAACCCGGGGCAGTAACCCGGGACCCGAACCCGGGGCAGTAACCCGGGACCCGAACCCGGGGCAGTAACCCGGGACCCTAACCCGGGGCAGTAACCCGGGACCCTAACCCGAGGCAGTAACCCGGGACCCTAACCCGGGGCAGTAACCCGGGGCAGTAACCCGGGACCCTAATCCGGGGCAGTAACCCGGGACCCGAACCCGGGGCAGTAACCCGGGACCCTAACCCGGGGCAGTAACCCGGGACCCTAACCCGGGGCAGTAACCCGGGAGCCTAACCCGGGGCAGTAACCCGGGACCCTAACCCGGGGCAGTAACACGGGACCCTAACCCGGTGCAGTAACCCGGGACCCGAACCCGGGGCAGTAACCCAGGACCCTAACCCGGGACCCTAACCCGGGGCAGTAACCCGGGACCCTAACCCGGGGCAGTAACCCGGGACCCGAACCCGGTGCAGTAACCCGGGACCCGAACCCGGGGCAGTAACCCGGGACCCGAACCCGGGGCAGTAACCCGGGACCCGAACCCGGGGCAATTACCCGGGACCCTAACCCGGGGCAGTAACCCGGGACCCTAACCCGGGGCAGTAACCTGGGGCAGTAACCCGGGACCCGAACCCGGGGCAGTAACCCAGTGCCCTAACCCGGGGCAGTAACCCGGGACCCTAACCCGGGGAAGTAACCCGGGACCCTAACCCGGGGCAGTAGCCCGGGACCCTAACCCGGGGCAGTAGCCCGGGACCCTAACCCGGGGCAGTAACCCGAGGCAGTAACCCGGGACCCTAACCCGGGGCAGTAACCCGGGACCCTAACCCGGGGCAGTAACCCGGGGCAGTAACCCGGGACCCTAACCCGGGGCAGTAACCCGGGACCCTAACCCGGGGCAGTAACCCGGGACCCTAACCCGGGGCAGTAACCCGGGACCCTAACCCGGGGCAGTAACCCAGTGCCCTAACCCGGGGCAGTAACCCGGGACCCTAACCCGGGACCCTAACCAGAGGCAGTAACCCGAGGCAGTAACCCGGGACCCTAACCCGAGGCAGTAGCCCGGGACCCTAACCCGGGACCCTAACCCGAGGCAGTAACCCGGGACCCTAACCCGGGGCAGTAACCCGGGGCAGTAACCCGGGACAGTAACCCGGGACCCTAATCCGGGGCAGTAACCCGGGACCCGAACCCGGGGCAGTAACCCGGGACCCTAACCCAGGGCAGTAACCCGGGACCCTAACCCGGGACCCTAACCCGGGGCAGTAACCCGGGAGCCTAACCCGGGGAAGTAACCCGGGACCCGAACCCGGGGCAGTAACACGGGACCCTAACCCGGGGCAGTAATCCGGGACCCGAACCCGGGGCAGTAACCCGGGACCCTAACCCGGGGCAGTAACCCGGGACCCTAACCCGGGGCAGTAACCCGGGACCCGAACCCGGGGCAGTAACCCGGGACCCGAACCCGGGGCAGTAACCCGGGACCCGAACCCGGGGCAGTTACCCGGGACCCTAACCCGGGGCAGTAACCCGGGGCAGTAACCCGGGACCCTAACCTGGGGCAGTAACCCGGGACCCTAACCCGGGGCAGTAACCCGGGACCCTAACCCGGTGCAGTAACCCGGGACCCGAACCCGGGGCAGTAACCCGGGACCCTAACCCGGGGCAGTAACCCGGGACCCTAACCCGGGGCAGTAACCTGGGGCAGTAACCCGGGACCCGAACCCGGGGCAGTAACCCGGGACCCTAACCCGGGGCAGTAACCCGGGACCCTAACCCGGGGCAGTAACCCGGGACCCTAACCCGGGGCAGTAACCCGGGGCAGTAACCCGGGACCCTAACCCGGGGCAGTAACCCGGGACCCTAACCCGGGGCAGTAACCCGGGGCAGTAACCCAGTGCCCTAACCCGGGGCAGTAACCCAGTGCCCTAACCCAGGGCAGTAACCCAGTGCCCTAACCCAGGGCAGTAACCCAGTGCCCTAACCCGGGGCAGTAACCCAGTGCCCTAACCCGGGGCAGTAACCCGGGACCCTAACCCGGGGCAGTAACCCGGGACCCGAACCCGGGGCAGTAACCCGGGACCCGAACCCGGGGCAGTAACCCGGGGCAGTAACCCGGGACCCTAACCCGGGGCAGTAACCCGGGACCCTAACCCGGGGCAGTAACCCAGTGCCCTAACCCGAGGCAGTAACCCGGGACCCTAACCCGGGGCAGTAACCCGGGACCCTAACCCGGGGCAGTAACCCGGGACCCGAACCCGGGGCAGTAACCCGGGACCCTAACCCGGGGCAGTAACCCGGGGCAGTAACCCGGGACCCTAACCCGGGGCAGTAACCCGGGACCCTAACCCGGGGCAGTAACCCGGGACCCTAACCCGGGGCAGTAACCCGGGACCCTAACCCGGGGCAGTAACCCAGTGCCCTAACCCGAGGCAGTAACCCGGGACCCTAACCCGGGGCAGTAACCCGGGACCCGAACCCGGGGCAGTAACCCGGGACCCGAACCCGGGGCAGTAACCCGGGACCCGAACCCGGGGCAGTAACCCGGGGCAGTAACCCGGGACCCTAACCCGGGGCAGTAACCCGGGGCAGTAACCCGGGGCAGTAACCCGGGGCAGTAACCCGGGGCAGTAACCCGGGGCAGTAACCCGGGGCAGTAACCCGGGACCCTAACCCGGGGCAGTAACCCGGGACCCTAACCCGGGGCCGTAACCCGGGGCCCTAACGCGGGGCAATAACCCAGTGCCCAGCCCCCAGTGCCCTAGCCCAGTGCACAGCCCGCAATGCCATTCCCCCAGTGCTCCAGCCCTCAGCGCTATGCTCCAGCCCCCAGTGACCCAGCCCTCAGCGCTATGCTCCAGCCCCCAGTGACCCAGCCCTCAGCGCTATGCCCAGCCCCCAGCGCAATGCCCAGCCCCCAGTGACCCAGCCCCCAGTGCTCCAGCCCCCAGCGCAATGCCCAGCCCCCAGTGACCAGCCCCCAGTGACCCAGCGCAATGCCCAGCCCGCAGTGACCCAGCCCCCAGCGCAATGCCCAGCCCCCAGTGACCCAGCCCCCAGTGCTCCAGCCCCCAGCGCAATGCCCAGACCCCAGCCCCCAGTGACCCAGCGCAATGCCCAGCCCCCAGCGCAATGCCCAGCCCCCAGTGACCCAGCCCCCAGCGCAATGCCCAGCCCCCAGTGACCCAGCGCAATGCCCAGCCCGCAGTGCTCCAGCTCCCAGCGCAATGCCCAGCCCCCAGTGACCCAGCCCCCAGCGCAATGCCCAGCCCCCAGTCCGCAATGCCCAGCCCCCAATGCCCAGTCCCCAGCGCAATGCCCAGCCCGCAGTGACCCAGCCCCCAGAGCAATGCCCAGCCCGCAGTGACCCAGCCCCCAGTGACCCAGCCCCCAGCGCAATGCCCAGCCCCCAGTGCTCCAGCCCCCAGCGCAATGCCCAGCCCCCAGTGACCCAGCCCGCAGTCCGCAATGCCCAGCCCCCAGTCCGCAATGCCCAGCCCCCAATGCCCAGTCCCCAGCGCAATGCCCAGCCCGCAGTGACCCAGCCCCCAGCGCAATGCCCAGCCCCCAGTGACCCAGCCCGCAGTGCTCCAGACCCCAGCGCAATGCCCAGCCCGCAGTGACCCAGCCCCCAGCGCAATGCCCAGCCCCCAGTGCTCCAGCCCCCAGTCCGCAATGCCCAGCCCCCAGTCCGCAATGCCCAGCCCCCAGCCCGCAGTGACCCAGCCCCCAGCGCAATGCCCAGACCCCAGTGCTCCAGCCCCCAGTCCGCAATGCCCAGCCCCCAGTCCGCAATGCCCAGCCCCCAGTCCGCAATGCCCAGCCCGCAGTGACCCAGCCCCCAGTGCAATGCCCAGCCCCCAGTGCTCCAGCCCCCAGCGCAATGCCCAGCCCCCAGTGACCCAGCCCCCAGTGCAATGCCCAGCCCCCAGTGCTCCAGCCCCCAGTGACCCAGCCTCCAGCGCAATGCCCAGCCCCCAGTCCACAATGCCCAGCCCGCAGTGAACCAGCCCCCAATGCACAATGCCCAGCCCGCAGTGAACCAGCCCCCAGCGCAATGCCCAGCCCCCAGTCCGCAATGTCCAGCCCCCAGTGCTCCAGCCCCCAGTGACCCAGCCCCCAGCCCGGGCGGAGCTGTCCTTACCGCAGTGCGGGGGCTGTGAGCGGCCGCCCCCCGGGCTGGGGCCGAGCTCGGTGCCGGGCCCGGGGCACCAGTTGTGGAGCAGCCCGCGGAGCAGCACGTTGACCCGGCTCCCCCAGCCCGGGCCGACCAGCGGCTCCCGGCACACGGGACACCGCGGGCTCGGTCCCCCCGGCCCACAGCCCCGGCACAGCGAGTGTCCGCAGGCCGCCGTCACCGGCTCCCAGAGCAGGCGGAGGCACAGCGGGCAGGCGAGCATCCCGGGCCGGGGCCGGGGCACCGGGAGCGGGGTCGGTCCAGGCTCCGGCTCCGACACCTGCACCTGCTCCGGGACCGGCTCCATCCCCCGCAGCGGCTCCGGGTGTGGACTGGGTTTGCTCGGTGCGGGTCCGGGTCCGGGTCCGGGTCTATACCGGGGTGTATCAGGTTCACTCCATGATCCGCTTTCTATGAACCGCAACTTATGCAAACATTTGAGGAGCCCACGTGCCGGCTCTGGATTGGCGGCGACTCTGGTTACAAATCCAGCTCTTTCATATAATCCTGCACCTAAACACTCCCAGAGCACACACTGCACCGAAACACTCCCAGTGCACACATTGCGTCCAAACACTCCCAGAGCACACACACTTCCAGTGCACACACTGCGCCCAAACACTCCCAGTGGACACACTGCGTCCATACACTCCCAGTGCACACACTCCCAGTGCACACACTACGCCCAGTGCAGACACTGCGCCCAAAGTCTCCCAGTGCTCACACTGTGCCCCCTGTGCACACACTGCACCAAAACACTTCCAGGGCGCACACTCCCAGTGCACACACTTGCTCCCATACACTCCCAGTGCACACACTGTGCATTCATTCCCAGTGCCATACTGCGCATTCACTCCCAGTGCACACACTGCGCCAAAACACTCCCAGTGCACACAGTGCCCAAATACTCCCAGTGCGCATTCACTCCCAGTGCACACTCCGCGCCAAAACACCCCCAGTGCACACACTACGCCCAAAAACTCCCAGTACACACACACTCCCAGTGCACACACTGCTCCCAAACACTCCCAGTGCACACACTGCGCCCAAACACTCCCGGTGCACCCACTGTGTCCAAACACTCCCAGTGCACACACACTCCCGGTGCACACACTGTGTCCAAACACTCCCAGTGCACACACTCCCAGTGCACACACTGTGCACAAATACTCCCCGTGCACACACACTCCCATGCACACACTGCGCCCAAACACTCCCAATGCACGCACTGCGACCAAACACTCCCAATGCACGCACTGCGACCAAACACTCCCAATGCACACAACTGCGCCCAAGCACTCTCTGTGCACCCACTGTGCCCAAACACTTACTGTATACACACTGCGTTCAAACACTCCCAGTGCACACACTGAGCCCAAACACTCCCAGTGCACACACACTCCCAGTGCACACACTGCGCCCAAACACTCCCAGTGCACACACTGCGTCCAAACACACTCCCAGTGCACTGCGTCCAAACACTCCCAGTGCACACACTGCGTCCAAACACACCCAGTGGACACACTGCGCCCAAATACTCCCCGTGCACACACACTCCCAATGCACACACTGCGCTCAAAAATTCCCAATGCACGCACTGCGACCAAACACTCCCAGTGCACACACACTCCCAGTGCACACACTGCGCCCAAACTCTCCCAGTGCATACACATTCCCAGTGCACACACTGCGCCCAAACACTCCCAGAGCACACACTGAGCATCCAATCCCAGTGCACACAGTGCGCCCAAACTCTCCCAGTGCACACACATTCCCAGTGCACACACTGCGCCCAAACACTCCCAGAGCACACACTGAGCATCCAATCCCAGTGCACACACTGCGCCTAAACAGTCCCAGTGCACACACTACGCCCAAACACTCCCAGTGCACACACTACGCCCAGTGCAAATACTGTGCCCAAAGTCTCCCAGTGCTCACACTGTGCCCCCTGTGCACACACTGCACCAAAACACTCCCAGGGCACACACTCCTGCCATACACTCCAGGTGCACACACTGCGCATTCACTCCCAGTGCCATACTGCGCATTCACTCCCAGTGCACACACTGCGCCAAAACACTCCCAGTGCACACAGTGCCCAAATACTCCCAGTGCGCATTCACTCTCAGTGCACACACTGCCCCAAAACACCCTCTGCACACACTGCGCCCAAACACTCCCTGTGCACCCACTGTGTCCGAAACACTCCCAGTGCACACACACTCCCAGTGCACACACACTCCCAGTGCACACACTGTGTCCAAACACTCCCAGTGCACACACACTTCCAGTGCACACACTACGCCCAAACACTCCCAGTACACACACACTCCCAGTGCACACACTGCGCCCAAACACTCCCAGTGCACACACAATCCCAGTGCACACACTGCGCCCAAACACTCCCAGTGCGCACACTGCGCCCAAACACTCCCAGTGCGCACACTGCACCCAAACACTCCCAGAGCACACACTGAGCATTCACTCCCAGTGCACACACTGCGCCCAAACACTCCCAGTGCACACACTGCGCCCAGTGCACACTCTGCGTGCAAACACTCCCAGTGCACACTGCGCCCAAACACTCCCAGTGCACAGACTGCATCCAAACACTCCCAGTGCGCACACACTCCCAGTGCACACACTGCGCTCAAACACTCCCAGTGCACACACTCCCAGTGCACACAACTGCGCCCAAGCACTCTCGGTGCACCCACTGTGCCCAAACACTTACTGTATACACAGTGTTCAAACACTCCCAGTGCACACACTGAGCCCAAAAACTCCCAGTGCACACTTACGGCGCCCAAACGCTCCCAGTGCACACACACTCCCAGTGCACACATTGCGCCCAAACACTCCCAAGGCACGCACTGCAACCAGACACTCCCAGTGCACAGACACTCCCAGTGCACACACTGCGCCCAAACACTCCCAGAGCACATACACTCCCAGTGCACACACAACCCGCAAACACTCCCAGTGCACACACACTCCCAGTACACACTCCTAGTGCACACACTCCCAGTGCACCCACTGCGCCCAAACACTCCCAGTGCACACACTGCGCCCAAACACTCCCAGTGCACACACACTCCCAGTGCGCACACACTCCCAGTGCACACACTACGCCCAAACACTCCTAGTGCACACACCCCCAGTGCACCCACTGCGCCCAAACATTCCCAGTGCATACACTCCCAGTGCACACACTGCGGCCAAACACTCCCAGAGCAAACACTGCGCCCAAACACTCCCAGTGCGCACACATTTCCAGTGCGCACACTGCGCGCAAACACTCCCAGTGCACACATACTCCCAGTGCACACCCCCCCCCAGTGCGCACACACCCCCAGTGCACACTGCGCCCAAACACTCCCAATGCACACACTGCGCCCAAACACTTCCAGTGCACACACACTCCCAGTGCACACTGCGCCCACACACTCCCAGTGCACACACTGCGTCTAAACACTCCCAGTGCTCACACTGCGCCAAAACACTCCCAGTGCACACACTCCCAGTGCACACTGCGCCCAAACACTCCTAGTGCACACACCCCCAGTGCACCCACTGCGCCCAAACATTCCCAGTGCATACACTCCCAGTGCACACACTGCGCCCAAACACTCCCAGAGCGCACATACTCCCAGTGCACACACACACCCAGTACACACACACTCCCAGTGCACACTGCGCCCAAACACTTCCAGTGCACACACACTCCCAGTGCACACACTGCGCCCAAACGCTCCCAGAGCACACACTGCGTCCACACACTCCCAGTGCACACACACTCCCAGTGCACACACTGCACCCAAACACTCCCAGAGCACACACTGCGCCCAAACACTCCCAGTGCACACACATTCCCAGTGCACACGCTGCGCGCAAACACTCCCAGTGCACACACACTCCCAGTGCACACTGCGCCCACACACTCCCAGTGCACACACTGCGTCCAAACACTCCCAGTGCACACACTGCGCCAAAACACTCCCAGAGCACACACAACGCGCAAACACTCCCAGTGCACACACACTCCCAGTGCACACACTGCGCCCAAACGCTCCCAGAGCACACACTGCGTCCACACACTCCCAGTGCACACACCCCCAGTGCACACACTGCGCCCAAACACTCCCAGAGCACACACTGCGCCCAAACACTCCCAGAGCACACACTGCGCGCAAACACGCCCAGTGCACACTGCGCCCACACACTCCCAGTGCACACACTGCGTCCACACACTCCCAGTGCACACACTGCGCCCAAACACTCCCAGTGCACACACTGCGCCCAGTGCACACTGCGCCCAAACACTCCCAATGCACACACTGCGCCCAAACACTCCCAGTGCGCACACACTCCCAGTGCACACACTGCACCCAAACACTCCCAGTGCATACATTGCGCCCAAACACTCCCAGTGCATACACTGCGCCCAGTGCATACACTGTGCCCAAACACTCCCAGTGCACACTTACGGCGTCCAAATTCTCCCAGTGCACACACACTCCCAGTGTACACACTCCTACTGCACACACTCGCAGTGCACACACTGCGCCCAAACACTCCCAGTGCACACTGCGCCCAAACACTCCCAGTGCACACACACTCCCAGTGCACACTGCGCCCAAACACTCCCAATGCACACACTGCGTCCACACACTCCCAGTGCGCACACACTCCCAGTGCACACACACTCCCAGTGCACACACTGCGCCCAAACACTCCGCCCAAACACTCCCAATGCACACACTCCCAGTGCACACACACTCCCAGTGCACACACACTCCCAGTGCACACACTGCGCCCAAACACTCGCAGTGCACACACTGCGCCCAAACACTTCCAGTGCACACACTCGCAGTGCACACACTGCACCCAAACACTGCCAGAGCGCACACTGCGCCCAAACACTCCCAGTGCACACTGCGCCCAAACACTCCCAGTGCTCACACTGCGCCCCGTGCACACACTGCGCCCAAACACTCGCAGTGCACACACACTCCCAGTGTACACACTTAGCCCAAACACTCCGTGTACACACTGCGCCCAAACACTCCTAGTGCACACACTAACAGTGCACCCACTGCGCCCAAACACTCCCAGTGCATACACTCCCAGTGCACACACTGCGCCCAAGCACTCTCGGTGCACCCACTGTGCCCAAACACTTACCGTACACACACTGCGCCCAAACACTCCCAATGCACAAACTGCGACCAAACACTCCCAGTGCAGACACATTCCAATGCACACACTGCGCCCAAACACTCCCAGAGCACACAGAGCATTCACTCCCAGTGCACACACTGCGCCCAAACACTCCGCCCAAACACTCCCAATGCACACACTGCGTCCACACACTCCCAGTGCACACACATTCCCAGTGCACACACTGCGCCCAAACACTCCCAGTGCACACTGCGCCCAAACACTCCCAGTGCACACACACGCCCAGTGCACACACACGCCCAGTGCACACACACGCCCAGTGCACACACACGCCCAGTGCACACACTGCGCCCATTCACTCCCAGTGCAGACACTGAGCATTCACTCCCAGTGCACACACTGCGCCCAAACACTAGCAGTGCAAACTGCGCCCAAACACTCCCAGTGCACACACACTCCCAGTGCACACACTGCGCGCAAACACTCCCAGTGCACACACACTCCCACTGTGCGCAAACACTCCCAATGCACAGACTGCGTCCAATTACTCCCAGTGCACACACCCTCCCAGTGCACACACTGCGCCCAAACACTCCCAGTGCACACACACTCCCACTGCGCCCAAACACTCCCAATGCACAGACTGCGCCCAAACACTCCAGTGCACACAAACTCCCACTGCACACACTGCGCCCAAACACTCCCAGTGCACACAAACTCCCAATGCACACTGCGCCCAAACACTCCCAGTACACACACTGCGCCCAAACACTCCCAGTGCACACACTCCCAGTGCACACAACTGCGCCCAAGCACCCAAACACTTACCATACACACACTGCGCCCAAACACTTCCAGTGCACACACTCGCAGTGCACACACTGCACCCAAACATTGCCAGAGCACACACTGCGCCCAAACACTCCCAGTGCACACTGCGCCCAAACACTCCCAGTGCTCACACTGCGCCCCGTGCACACGCTGCGCCCAAACACTCGCAGTGCACACACACTCCCAGTGTACACACTTAGCCCAAACACTCCGTGTACACACTGCGCCCAAACACTCCTAGTGCACACACTCCCAGTGCACACACTGCGCCCAAACACTCCCAGAGCAAACACTCCCAGTGCACACAACTGCGCCCAAGCAATCTCGGTGCACCCACTGTGCCCAAACACGTACCGTACACACACTGCGCCCAAACACTCCCAATGCACACACTGCGACCAAACACTCCCAGTGCACACACATTCCAATGCACACACTGTGCCCAAACACTCCCAGAGCACACAGAGCATTCACTCCCAGTGCACACACTGCGCCCAAACACTCCCAGTACACACACACTCCCAGTGCACACTGCGCCCAAACACTTCCAGTGCACACACACTCCCAGTGCACACACTGCGCCCAAACGCTCCCAGAGCACACACTGCGTCCACACACTCCCAGTGCACACACACTCCCAGTGCACACACTGCACCCAAACACTCCCAGAGCACACACTGCGCCCAAACACTCCCAGTGCACACACATTCCCAGTGCACACGCTGCGCGCAAACACTAACAGTGCACACACACTCCCAGTGCACACTGCGCCCACACGCTCCCAGTGCACACACTGCGTCCAAACACTCCCAGTGCACACACTGCGCCCAAACACTCCCAGTGCACACACACTCCCAGTGCACACTGCGCCCAAACACTCCCAATGCACACACTGCGCCCAAACACTCCCAGTGCGCACACACTCCCAGTGCACACACTGCGCTCAAACACTCCCAGTGCATACATTGCGCCCAAACACTCCCAGTGCATACACTGCGCCCAGTGCATACACTGTGCCCAAACACTCCCAGTGCACACTTACGGCGTCCAAATTCTCCCAGTGCACACACACTCCCAGTGCACACACTGCGCCAAAACACTCCCAGAGCACACACCACGCGCAAACACTCCCAGTGCACACACACTCCCAGTACACACTCCTACTGCACACACTCCCAGTGCACACACTGCGCCCAAACACTCCCAGTGCACACTGCGCCCAAACACTCCCAGTGCACACACACTCCCAGTGCACACTGCGCCCAAACACTCCCAATGCACACACTGCGTCCACACACTCCCAGTGCGCACACACTCCCAGTGCACACACACTCCCAGTGCACACACACTCCCAGTGCACACACTGCGCCCAAACACTCCGCCCAAACATTCCGCCCAAACACTCCCAATGCACACACTGCGTCCACACACTCGCAGTGCACACACTGCACCCAAACACTGCCAGAGCACACACTGCGCCCAAACACTCCCAGTGCACACTGCGCCCAAACACTCCCAGTGCTCACACTGCGTCCCGTGCACACACTGCGCCCAAACACTCGCAGTGCACACACACTCCCAGTGTACACACTTAGCCCAAACACTCCGTGTACACACTGCGCCCAAACACTCCTAGTGCACACACTCCCAGTGCACCCACTGCGCCCAAACACTCCCAGTGCATATACTCCCAGTGCACACACTGCGCCCAAACACTCCCAGAGCAAACACTCCCAGTGCACACAACTGCGCCCAAGCACTCTCGGTGCACCCACTGTGCCCAAACACTTACCGTACACACACTGCGCCCAAACACTCCCAATGCACACACTGCGACCAAACACTCCCAGTGCACACACATTCCAATGCACACACTGCGCCCAAACACTCCCAGAGCACACAGAGCATTCACTCCCAGTGCACACACTGCGCCCAAACACTCCGCCCAAACACTCCCAATGCACACACTGCGTCCACACACTCCCAGTGCACACACATTCCCAGTGCACACACTGCGTCCAAACACTCCCAGTGCACACACTGCACCCAAACACTCCCAGTGCACACTGTGCACACACACTCCCAGTGCACACATTGCGTCCAAACACTCCCAGTGCACACACAATCCCAGTGCACACACACGCCCAGTGCGCACACACGCCCAGTGCGCACACACGCCCAGTGCACACACACGCCCAGTGCACACACACGCCCAGTGCACACACTGCGCCCATTCACTCCCAGTGCACACACTGAGCATTCACTCCCAGTGCACACACTGCGCCCAAACACTCCCAGTGCAAACTGCGCCCAAACACTCCCAGTGCACACACACTCCCAGTGCACACACTGCGCGCAAACACTCCCAGTGCACACACACTCCCACTGCGCCCAAACACTCCCAATGCACAGACGGCGTCCAAATACTCCGTGCACACACCCTCCCAGTGCACACACTGCGCCCAAACACTCCCAGTGCGCACACACTCCCACTGCGCCCAAACACTCCCAATGCACAGACTGCGTCCAAATACTCCCAGTGCACACACACTCCCAGTGCACACACTGCGCCCAAACACTCCCAGTGCACACAAACTCCCAATGCACACTGCGCCCAAACACTCCCAGTACACACACTGCGCCCAAACACTCCCAGTGCACAGTGCGCCCAAACACTCCCAGTGCACACACACTCCCAGTACACACACACTGCGCCCACACACTCCCAGTGCACACAATGCGTCTAAACACTCCCAGTGCACACACTGCGCCAAAACACTCCCAGTGCACACACACTCCCAGTGCACACTGCGCCCAAACACTCCCAATGCACACACTGCGCCCAAACACTCCCAGTGCGCACACATTCCCAGTGCACACACTGCGCGCAAACACTCCCAGTGCGCACATACTCCCAGTGCACACACACTCCCAGTACACACACACTCCCAGTACACACTGCGCCCAAACACTTCCAGTGCACACACTGCGCCCAAACGCTCCCAGAGCACACACTGCGTCCACACACTCCCAGTGCACACACCCCCAGTGCACACACTGCGCCCAAACACTCCCAGAGCACACACTGCGCCCAAACACTCCCAGAGCACACACTGCGCGCAAACACGCTCAGTGCACACTGCGCCCACACACTCCCAGTGCACACACTGCGTCCAAACACTCCCAGTGCACACACTGCGCCCAAACACTCCCAGTGCACACACTGCGCCCAGTGCACACTGCGCCCAAACACTCCCAATGCACACACTGCGCCCAAACACTCCCAGTGCGCACACACTCCCAGTGCACACACTGCACCCAAACACTCCCAGTGCATACATTGCGCCCAAACACTCCCAGTGCATACACTGCGCCCAGTGCATACACTGTGCCCAAACACTCCCAGTGCACACTTACGGCGTCCAAATTCTCCCAGTGCACACACACTCCTAGTGCACACACTGCGCCAAAACACTCGCAGTGCACACACTGCGCCCAAACACTCCCAATGCACACACTGCGTCCACACACTCCCAGTGCACACTCCCAGTGCACACACTGCGCCCAAACACTCGCAGTGCACACACTGCGCCCAAACACTTCCAGTGCACACACTCGCAGTGCACACACTGCACCCAAACACTGCCAGAGCACACACTGCGCCCAAACACTGCCAGTGCACACTGCGCCCAAACACTCCCAGTGCACACTGCGCCCAAACACTCCCAGTGCTCACACTGCGCCCCGTGCACACACTGCACCCAAACACTCGCAGTGCACACACACTCCCAGTGTACACACTTAGCCCAAACACTCCGTGTACACACTGCGCCCAAACACTCCTAGTGCACACACTCCCAGTGCACCCACTGCGCCCAAACACTCCCAGTGCATACACTCCCAGTGCACACACTGCGCCCAAACACTCCCAGAGCAAACACTCCCAGTGCACACAACTGCGCCCAAGCACTCTCGGTGCACCCACTGCGCCCAAACACTTACCGTACACACACTGCGCCCAAACATTCCCAATGCACACACTGCGACCAAACACTCCGCCCAAACACTCCCAATGCACACACTGCATCCACACACTCCCAGTGCACACACATTCCCAGTGCACACACTGCGTCCAAACACTCCCAGTGCACACACTGCGCCCAAACACTCCCAGTGCACACTGCGCCCAAACACTCCCAGTGCACACACACTCCCAGTGCACACATTGCGTCCAAACACTCCCAGTGCACACACACGCCCAGTGCACACACACGCCCAGTGCACACACACGCCCAGTGCACACACTGCGCCCATTCACTCCCAGTGCCGACACTGAGCATTCACTCCCAGTGCACACACTGCGCCCAAACACTCCCAGTGCAAACTGCGCCCAAACACTCCCAGTGCACACACACTCCCAGTGCACACACTGCACGCAAACACTCCCAGTGCACACACACTCCCACTGTGCCCAAACACTCCCAATGCACAGACTGCGTCCAAATACTCCCAGTGCACACACCCTCCCAGTGCACACACTGCGCCCAAACACTCCGTGCACACACACTCCCACTGCGCCCAAACACTCCCAATGCACAGACTGCGTCCAAATACTCCCAGTGCACACACACTCCCAGTGCACACACTGCGCCCAAACACTCCCAGTGCACACAAACTCCCAATGCACACTGCGCCCAAACACTCCCAGTACACACACTGCGCCCAAACACTCCCAGTGCACACACTCCCAGTGCACACAACTGCGCCCAAGCACCCAAACACTTACCATACACACACTGCGGTCAAACACTTCCAGTGCACACACTCGCAGTGCACACACTGCACCCAAACACTGCCAGAGCACACACTGCCCCCAACACTCCCAGTGCACACTGCGCCCAAACACTCCCAGTGCTCACACTGCGCCCAAACACTCGCAGTGCACACACACTCCCAGTGTGTACACACTGCGCCCAAACACTCCCAGAGCAAACACTCCCAGTGCACACAACTGCGCCCAAGCACTCTCGGTGCACCCACTGTGCCCAAACACTTACCGTACACACACTGCGCCCAAACACTCCCAATGCACACACTGCGACCAAACACTCCCAGTGCACACACATTCCAATGCACACACTGCGCCCAAACACTCCCAGAGCACACAGAGCATTCACTCCCAGTGCACACACTGCGCCCAAACACTCCGCCCAAACACTCCCAATGCACACACTGCGTCCACACACTCCCAGTGCACACACATTCCCAGTGCACACACTGCGTCCAAACACTCCCAGTGCACACACTGCGCCCAAACACTCCCAGTGCACACTGCGCCCAAACACTCCCAGTGCACACACATTCCCAGTGCAGACATTGCGTCCAAACACTCCCCGTGCACACACAAGCCCAGTGCACACACACGCCCAGTGCACACACACGCCCAGTGCACACACACGCCCAGTGCACACACTGCGCCCATTCACTCCCAGTGCACACACTGAGCATTCACTCCCAGTGCACACACTGCGCCCAAACACTCCCAGTGCAAACTGCGCCCAAACACTCCCAGTGCACACACACTCCCAGTGCACACACTGCGCGCAAACACTCCCAGTGCACACACACTCCCACTGCGCCCAAACACTCCCAATGCACAGACTGCGTCCAAATACTCCCAGTGCACACACCCTCCCAGTGCACACACTGCGCCCAAACACTCCCAGTGCACACACACTCCCACTGCGCCCAAACACTCCCAATGCACACACTGCGTCCACACACTCCCAGTGCACACACATTCCCAGTGCACACACTGCGTCCAAACACTCCCAGTGCACACACTGCGCCCAAACACTCCCAGTGCACACTGCGCCCAAACACTCCCAGTGCACACACACTCCCAGTGCACACATTGCGTCCAAACACTCCCAGTGCACACACACGCCCAGTGCACACACACGCCCAGTGCACACACACGCCCAGTGCACACACACGCCCAGTGCACACACACGCCCAGTGCACACACTGCGCCCAAACACTCCCAGTGCAAACTGCGCCCAAACACTCCCAGTGCACACACACTCCCAGTGCACACACTGCGCGCAAACACTCCCAGTGCACACACACTCCCACTGTGCCCAAACACTCCCAATGCACAGACTGCGTCCAAATACTCCCAGTGCACACACCCTCCCAGTGCACACACTGCGCCCAAACACTCCCAGTGCTCACACTGCGCCCCGTGCACACACTGCGCCCAAACACTCGCAGTGCACACACACTCCCAGTGTACACACTTAGCCCAAACACTCCGTGTACACACTGCGCCCAAACACTCCTAGTGCACACACTCCCAGTGCACACACTACGCCCAAACACTCCCAGAGCAAACACTCCCAGAGCAAACACTCCCAGAGCAAACACTCCCAGAGCAAACACTCCCAGTGCACACAACTGCGGCCAAGCACTCTCGGTGCACCCACTGTGCCCAAACACTTACCGTACACACACTGCGCCCAAACACTCCCAATGCACACACTGCGACCAAACACTCCCAGTGCACACACATTCCAATGCACACACTGCGCCCAAACACTCCCAGAGCACACAGAGCATTCACTCCCAGTGCACACACTGCGCCCAAACACTCCCAGTACACACACACTCCCAGTGCACACTGCGCCCAAACACTTCCAGTGCACACACGCTCCCAGTGCACACACTGCGCCCAAACGCTCCCAGAGCACACACTGCGTCCACACACTCCCAGTGCACACACACTCCCAGTGCACACACTGCGCCCACACACTCCCAGAGCACACACTGCGCCCAAACACTCCCAGTGCACACACATTCCCAGTGCACACGCTGCGCGCAAACACTCCCAGTGCACACACACTCCCAGTGCACACTGCGCCCACACACTCCCAGTGCACACACTGCGTCCAAACACTCCCAGTGCACACACTGCGCCCAAACACTCCCAGTGCACACACACTCCCAGTGCACACTGCACCCAAACACTCCCAATGCACACACTGCGCCCAAACACTCCCAGTGCGCACACACTCCCAGTGCACACACTGCGCCCAAACACTCCCAGTGCATACATTGCGCCCAAACACTCCCAGTGCACACTGTGCCCAAACAGTCCCAGTGCACACTTACGGCGTCCAAATTCTCCCAGTGCACACACACTCCCAGTGCACACACTGCGCCAAAACACTCCCAGAGCACACACAACGCGCAAACACTCCCAGTGCACACACACTCCCAGTACACACTCCTACTGCACACACTCCCAGTGCACACACTGCGCCCAAACACTCCCAGTGCACACTGCGCCCAAACACTCCCAGTGCACACACACTCCCAGTGCACACTGCGCCCAAACACTCCTAATGCACACACTGCGTCCACACTCCCAGTGCGCACCCACTCCCAGTGCACACACACTCCCAGTGCACACACACTCCCAGTGCACACACTGCGCCCAAACACTCCGCCCAAACACTCCCAATGCACACACTGCGTCCACACTCTCCCAGTGCACACACACACCCAGTGCACACACTGCGCCCAAACACTCGCAGTGCACACACTGCGCCCAAACACTTCCAGTGCACACACTCGCAGTGCACACACTGCACCCAAACACTGCCAGAGCACACACTGCAACCAAACACTCCCAGTGCACACTGCGCCCAAACACTCCCAGTGCTCACACTGCGCCCCGTGCACACACTGCGCCCAAACACTCCCAGTGCATACACTCCCAGTGCACACACTGCGCCCAAACACTCCCAGAGCAAACACTCCCAGTGCACACAACTGCGCCCAAGCACTCTCGGTGCACCCACTGTGCCCAAACACTTACCTACACACACTGCGCCCAAACACTCCCAATGCACACACTGCGACCAAACACTCCCAGTGCACACACATTCCAATGCACACACTGCGCCCAAACACTCCCAGAGCACACAGAGCATTCACTCCCAGTGAACACACTGCGCCCAAACACTCCGCCCAAACACTCCCAATGCACACACTGCGTCCACACACTCCCAGTGCACACACATTCCCAGTGCACACACTGCGTCCAAACACTCCCAGTGCACACACTGCGCCCAAACACTCCCAGTGCACACTGCGCCCAAACACTCCCAGTGCACACACACTCCCAGTGCACACATTGCGTCCAAACACTCCCAGTGCACACACAAGCCCAGTGCACACACACGCCCAGTGCACACACACGCCCAGTGCACACACTGCGCCCATTCACTCCCAGTGCACACACTGAGCATTCACTCCCAGTGCACACACTGCGCCCAAACACTCCCAGTGCAAACTGCGCCCAAACACTCCCAGTGCACACACACTCCCAGTGCACACACTGCGCGCAAACACTCCCAGTGCACACACACTCCCACTGCGCCCAAACACTCCCAATGCACAGACTGCGTCCAAATACTCCCAGTGCACACACCCTCCCAGTGCACACACTGCGCCCAAACACTCCCAGTGCACACACACTCCCACTGCGCCCAAACACTCCCAATGCACAGACTGCGTCCAAATACTCCCAGTGCACACACACTCCCAGTGCACACACTGCGCCCAAACACTCCCAGTGCACACAAACTCCCAATGCACACTGCGCCCAAATACTCCCAGTACACACACTGCGCCCAAACACTCCCAGTGCACAGTGCGCCCAAACACTCCCAGTGCACACACACTCCCAGTACACACACACTGCGCCCACACACTCCCAGTGCACACAATGCGTCTAAACACTCCCAGTGCACACACTGCGCCAAAACACTCCCAGTGCACACACACTCCCAGTGCACACTGCGCCCAAACACTCCCAATGCACACACTGCGCCCAAACACTCCCAGTGCGCACACATTCCCAGTGCACACACTGCGCGCAAACACTCCCAGTGCGCACATACTCCCAGTGCACACACACTCCCAGTACACACACACTCCCAGTACACACTGCGCCCAAACACTTCCAGTGCACACACACTCCCAGTGCACACACTGCGCCCAAACGCTCCCAGAGCACACACTGCGTCCACACACTCCCAGTGCACACACACTCCCAGTGCACACACTGCGCCCACACACTCCCAGTGCACACACTGCGTCCAAACACTCCCAGTGCACACACTGCGCCCAAACACTCCCAGTGCACACACTGCGCCCAGTGCACACTGCGCCCAAACACTCCCAATGCACACACTGCGCCCAAACACTCCCAGTGCGCACACACTCCCAGTGCACACACTGCACCCAAACACTCCCAGTGCATACATTGCGCCCAAACACTCCCAGTGCATACACTGCGCCCAGTGCATACACTGTGCCCAAACACTCCCAGTGCACACTTACGGCGTCCAAATTCTCCCAGTGCACACACACTCCCAGTGCACACACTGCGCCAAAACACTCCCAGAGCACACACAACGCGCAAACACTCCCAGTGCACACACAGTCCCAGTACACACTCCTGCACAGACTCCCAGTGCACACACTGCGCCCAAACACTCCCAGTGCACACTGCGCCCAAACACTCCCAGTGCGCACACACTCCCAGTGCACACTGCGCCCAAACACTCCCAATGCACACACTGCGTCCACACACTCCCAGTGCGCACACACTCCCAGTGCGCACACACTGCGCCCAAACTCTCCGCCCAAACACTCCCAATGCACACACTGCGTCCACACACTCCCAGTGCACACACACTCCCAGTGCACACACTGCGCCCAAACACTCCCAGTGCACACACTGCGCCCAAACACTTCCAGTGCACACACTCGCAGTGCACACACTGCACCCAAACACTGCCAGAGCACACACTGCGCCCAAACACTGCCAGAGCACACTGCGCCCAAACACTCCCAGTGCACACTGCGCCCAAACACTCCCAGTGCTCACACTGCGCCCCGTGCATACACTGCGCCCAAACACTCGCAGTGCACACACACTCCCAGTGTACACACTTAGCCCAAACACTCCGTGTACACACTGCGCCCAAACACTCCTAGTGCACACACTCCCAGTGCACCCACTGCGCCCAAACACTCCCAGTGCATACACTCCCAGTGCACACACTGCGCCCAAACACTCCCAGAGCAAACACTCCCAGTGCACACAACTGCGCCCAAGCACTCTCGGTGCACCCACTGTGCCCAAACACTTACCTACACACACTGCGCCCAAACACTCCCAATGCACACACTGCGACCAAACACTCCCAGTGCACACACATTCCAATGCACACACTGCGCCCAAACACTCCCAGAGCACACAGAGCATTCACTCCCAGTGCACACACTGCGCCCAAACACTCCGCCCAAACACTCCCAATGCACACACTGCGTCCACACACTCCCAGTGCACACACATTCCCAGTGCACACACTGCGTCCAAACACTCCCAGTGCACACACTGCACCCAAACACTCCCAGTGCACACTGCGCCCAAACACTCCCAGTGCACACACGCGCCCAGTGCACACATTGCGTCCAAACACTCCCAGTGCACACACACGCCCAGTGCACACACACGCCCAGTGCACACACACGCCCAGTGCACACACACGCCCAGTGCACACACTGCGCCCATTCACTCCCAGTGCAGGCACTGAGCATTCACTCCCAGTGCACACACTGCACCCAAACACTCCCAGTGCAAACTGCGCCCAAACACTCCCAGTGCACACACACTCCCAGTGCACACACTGCGCGCAAACACTCCCAGTGCACACACACTCCCACTGTGCCCAAACACTCCCAATGCACAGACTGCGTCCAAATACTCCCAGTGCACGCACCCTCCCAGTGCACACACTGCGCCCAAACACTCCCAGTGCACACACACTCCCACTGCGCCCAAACACTCCCAATGCACAGACTGCGTCCAAATACTCCCAGTGCACACACACTCCCAGTGCACACACTGCGCCCAAACACTCCGCCCAAACACTCCCAATGCACACACTGCGTCCACACTCTCCCAGTGCACACACACACCCAGTGCACACACTGCGCCCAAACACTCGCAGTGCACACACTGCGCCCAAACACTTCCAGTGCACACACTCGCAGTGCACACACTGCACCCAAACACTGCCAGAGCACACACTGCAACCAAACACTCCCAGTGCACACTGCGCCCAAACACTCCCAGTGCTCACACTGCGCCCCGTGCACACACTGCGCCCAAACACTCCCAGTGCATACACTCCCAGTGCACACACTGCGCCCAAACACTCCCAGAGCAAACACTCCCAGTGCACACAACTGCGCCCAAGCACTCTCGGTGCACCCACTGTGCCCAAACACTTACCTACACACACTGCGCCCAAACACTCCCAATGCACACACTGCGACCAAACACTCCCAGTGCACACACATTCCAATGCACACACTGCGCCCAAACACTCCCAGAGCACACAGAGCATTCACTCCCAGTGAACACACTGCGCCCAAACACTCCGCCCAAACACTCCCAATGCACACACTGCGTCCACACACTCCCAGTGCACACACATTCCCAGTGCACACACTGCGTCCAAACACTCCCAGTGCACACACTGCGCCCAAACACTCCCAGTGCACACTGCGCCAAAACACTCCCAGTGCACACACACTCCCAGTGCACACATTGCGTCCAAACACTCCCAGTGCACACACAAGCCCAGTGCACACACACGCCCAGTGCACACACACGCCTAGTGCACACACACGCCCAGTGCACACACTGCGCCCATTCACTCCCAGTGCACACACTGAGCATTCACTCCCAGTGCACACACTGCGCCCAAACACTCCCAGTGCAAACTGCGCCCAAACACTCCCAGTGCACACACACTCCCAGTGCACACACTGCGCGCAAACACTCCCAGTGCACACACACTCCCACTGCGCCCAAACACTCCCAATGCACAGACTGCGTCCAAATACTCCCAGTGCACACACCCTCCCAGTGCACACACTGCGCCCAAACACTCCCAGTGCACACACACTCCCACTGCGCCCAAACACTCCCAATGCACAGACTGCGTCCAAATACTCCCAGTGCACACACACTCCCAGTGCACACACTGCGCCCAAACACTCCCAGTGCACACAAACTCCCAATGCACACTGCGCCCAAATACTCCCAGTACACACACTGCGCCCAAACACTCCCAGTGCACAGTGCGCCCAAACACTCCCAGTGCACACACACTCCCAGTACACACACACTGCGCCCACACACTCCCAGTGCACACAATGCGTCTAAACACTCCCAGTGCACACACTGCGCCAAAACACTCCCAGTGCACACACACTCCCAGTGCACACTGCGCCCAAACACTCCCAATGCACACACTGCGCCCAAACACTCCCAGTGCGCACACATTCCCAGTGCACACACTGCGCGCAAACACTCCCAGTGCGCACATACTCCCAGTGCACACACACTCCCAGTACACACACACTCCCAGTACACACACACTCCCAGTACACACTGCGCCCAAACACTTCCAGTGCACACACACTCCCAGTGCACACACTGCGCCCAAACGCTTCCAGAGCACACACTGCGTCCACACACTCCCAGTGCACACACACTCCCAGTGCACACACTGCGCCCACACACTCCCAGTGCACACACTGCGTCCAAACACTCCCAGTGCACACACTGCGCCCAAACACTCCCAGTGCACACACTGCGCCCAAACACTCCCAATGCACACACTGCGCCCAAACACTCCCAGTGCGCACACACTCCCAGTGCACACACTGCACCCAAACACTCCCAGTGCATACATTGCGCCCAAACACTCCCAGTGCATACACTGCGCCCAGTGCATACACTGTGCCCAAACACTCCCAGTGCACACTTACGGCGTCCAAATTCTCCCAGTGCACACACACTCCCAGTGCACACACTGCGCCAAAACACTCCCAGAGCACACACAACGCGCAAACACTCCCAGTGCACACACAGTCCCAGTACACACTCCTGCACAGACTCCCAGTGCACACACTGCGCCCAAACACTCCCAGTGCACACTGCGCCCAAACACTCCCAGTGTGCACACACTCCCAGTGCACACTGCGCCCAAACACTCCCAATGCACACACTGCGTCCACACACTCCCAGTGCACACACACTCCCAGTGCACACACTGCGCCCAAACACTCGCAGTGCACACACTGCGCCCAAACACTTCCAGTGCACACACTCGCAGTGCACACACTGCACCCAAACACTGCCAGAGCACACACTGCGCCCAAACACTGCCAGAGCACACTGCGCCCAAACACTCCCAGTGCACACTGCGCCCAAACACTCCCAGTGCTCACACTGCGCCCCGTGCATACACTGCGCCCAAACACTCGCAGTGCACACACACTCCCAGTGTACACACTTAGCCCAAACACTCCGTGTACACACTGCGCCCAAACACTCCTAGTGCACACACTCCCAGTGCACCCACTGCGCCCAAACACTCCCAGTGCATACACTCCCAGTGCACACACTGCGCCCAAACACTCCCAGAGCAAACACTCCCAGTGCACACAACTGCGCCCAAGCACTCTCGGTGCACCCACTGTGCCCAAACACTTACCGTACACACACTGCGCCCAAACACTCCCAATGCACACACTGCGACCAAACACTCCCAGTGCACACACATTCCAATGCACACACTGCGCCCAAACACTCCCAGAGCACACAGAGCATTCACTCCCAGTGCACACACTGCGCCCAAACACTCCGCCCAAACACTCCCAATGCACACACTGCGTCCACACACTCCCAGTGCACACACATTCCCAGTGCACACACTGCGTCCAAACACTCCCAGTGCACACACTGCACCCAAACACTCCCAGTGCACACTGCGCCCAAACACTCCCAGTGCACACACACTCCCAGTGCACACATTGCGTCCAAACACTCCCAGTGCACACACACGCCCAGTGCACACACACGCCCAGTGCACACACACGCCCAGTGCACACACACGCCCAGTGCACACACACGCCCAGTGCACACACACGCCCAGTGCACACACTGCGCCCATTCACTCCCAGTGCAGGCACTGAGCATTCACTCCCAGTGCACACACTGCACCCAAACACTCCCAGTGCAAACTGCGCCCAAACACTCCCAGTGCACACACACTCCCAGTGCACACACTGCGCGCAAACACTCCCAGTGCACACACACTCCCACTGTGCCCAAACACTCCCAATGCACAGACTGCGTCCAAATACTCCCAGTGCACACACCCTCCCAGTGCACACACTGCGCCCAAACACTCCCAGTGCACACAAACTCCCAATGCACACTGCGCCCAAACACCCCCAGTACACACACTGCGCCCAAACACTCCCAGTGCACACACACTCCCACTGCGCCCAAACACTCCCAATGCACAGACTGCGTCCAAATACTCCCAGTGCACACACACTCCCAGTGCACACACTGCGCCCAAACACTCCCAGTGCACACAAACTCCCAATGCACACTGCGCCCAAACACCCCCAGTACACACACTGCGCCCAAACACTCCCAGTGCACACACTCCCAGTGCACACAACTGCGCCCAAGCACCCAAACACTTACCATACACACACTGCGCCCAAACACTTCCAGTGCACACACTCGCAGTGCACACACTGCACCCAAACACTGCCAGAGCACACACTGCAACCAAACACTCCCAGTGCACACTGCGCCCAAACACTCCCAGTGCTCACACTGCGCCCCGTGCACACACTGCGCCCAAACACTCCCAGTGCATACACTCCCAGTGCACACACTGCGCCCAAACACTCCCAGAGCAAACACTCCCAGTGCACACAACTGCGCCCAAGCACTCTCGGTGCACCCACTGTGCCCAAACACTTACCTACACACACTGCGCCCAAACACTCCCAATGCACACACTGCGACCAAACACTCCCAGTGCACACACATTCCAATGCACACACTGCGCCCAAACACTCCCAGAGCACACAGAGCATTCACTCCCAGTGAACACACTGCGCCCAAACACTCCGCCCAAACACTCCCAATGCACACACTGCGTCCACACACTCCCAGTGCACACACATTCCCAGTGCACACACTGCGTCCAAACACTCCCAGTGCACACACTGCGCCCAAACACTCCCAGTGCACACTGCGCCCAAACACTCCCAGTGCACACACACTCCCAGTGCACACATTGCGTCCAAACACTCCCAGTGCACACACAAGCCCAGTGCACACACACGCCCAGTGCACACACACGCCCAGTGCACACACTGCGCCCATTCACTCCCAGTGCACACACTGAGCATTCACTCCCAGTGCACACACTGCGCCCAAACACTCCCAGTGCAAACTGCGCCCAAACACTCCCAGTGCACACACACTCCCAGTGCACACACTGCGCGCAAACACTCCCAGTGCACACACACTCCCACTGCGCCCAAACACTCCCAATGCACAGACTGCGTCCAAATACTCCCAGTGCACACACCCTCCCAGTGCACACACTGCGCCCAAACACTCCCAGTGCACACACACTCCCACTGCGCCCAAACACTCCCAATGCACAGACTGCGTCCAAATACTCCCAGTGCACACACACTCCCAGTGCACACACTGCGCCCAAACACTCCCAGTGCACACAAACTCCCAATGCACACTGCGCCCAAATACTCCCAGTACACACACTGCGCCCAAACACTCCCAGTGCACAGTGCGCCCAAACACTCCCAGTGCACACACACTCCCAGTACACACACACTGCGCCCACACACTCCCAGTGCACACAATGCGTCTAAACACTCCCAGTGCACACACTGCGCCAAAACACTCCCAGTGCACACACACTCCCAGTGCACACTGCGCCCAAACACTCCCAATGCACACACTGCGCCCAAACACTCCCAGTGCGCACACATTCCCAGTGCACACACTGCGCGCAAACACTCCCAGTGCGCACATACTCCCAGTGCACACACACTCCCAGTACACACACACTCCCAGTACACACTGCGCCCAAACACTTCCAGTGCACACACACTCCCAGTGCACACACTGCGCCCAAACGCTCCCAGAGCACACACTGCGTCCACACACTCCCAGTGCACACACACTCCCAGTGCACACACTGCGCCCACACACTCCCAGTGCACACACTGCGTCCAAACACTCCCAGTGCACACACTGCGCCCAAACACTCCCAGTGCACACTGCGCCCAAACACTCCCAGTGCACACACACTCCCAGTGCACACTGCGCCCAAACACTCCTAATGCACACACTGCGTCCACACTCCCAGTGCGCACCCACTCCCAGTGCACACACACTCCCAGTGCACACTTACGGCGCCCAAATTCTCCCAGTGCACACACACTCCCAGTGCACACACTGCGCCAAAACACTCCCAGAGCACACACAACGCGCAAACACTCCCAGTGCACACACAGTCCCAGTACACACTCCTGCACAGACTCCCAGTGCACACACTGCGCCCAAACACTCCCAGTGCACACTGCGCCCAAACACTCCCAGTGCGCACACACTCCCAGTGCACACTGCGCCCAAACACTCCCAATGCACACACTGCGTCCACATACTCCCAGTGCGCACACACTCCCAGTGCGCACACACTCCCAGTGCGCACACACTCCCAGTGCGCACACACTCCCAGTGCGCACACTGCGCCCAAACACTCCGCCCAAACACTCCCAATGCACACACTGCGTCCACACACTCCCAGTGCACACACACTCCCAGTGCACACACTGCGCCCAAACACTCGCAGTGCACACACTGCGCCCAAACACTGCCAGAGCACACTTCGCCCAAACACTCCCAGTGCACACTGCGCCCAAACACTCCCAGTGCTCACACTGCGCCCCGTGCATACACTGCGCCCAAACACTCGCAGTGCACACACACTCCCAGTGTACACACTTAGCCCAAACACTCCGTGTACACACTGCGCCCAAACACTCCTAGTGCACACACTCCCAGTGCACCCACTGCGCCCAAACACTCCCAGTGCATACACTCCCAGTGCACACACTGCGCCCAAACACTCCCAGAGCAAACACTCCCAGTGCACACAACTGCGCCCAAGCACTCCCAGTGCACCCACTGTGCCCAAACACTCCCAGAGCAAACACTCCCAGTGCACACAACTGCGCCCAAGCACTCTCGGTGCACCCACTGTGCCCAAACACTTACCGTACACACACTGCGCCCAAACACTCCCAATGCACACACTGCGACCAAACACTCCCAGTGCACACACATTCCAATGCACACACTGCGCCCAAACACTCCCAGAGCACACAGAGCATTCACTCCCAGTGCACACACTGCGCCCAAACACTCCGCCCAAACACTCCCAATGCACACACTGCGTCCACACACTCCCAGTGCACACACATTCCCAGTGCACACACTGCGTCCAAACACTCCCAGTGCACACACTGCACCCAAACACTCCCAGTGCACACTGCGCCCAAACACTCCCAGTGCACACACACTCCCAGTGCACACATTGCGTCCAAACACTCCCAGTGCACACACACGCCCAGTGCACACACACGCCCAGTGCACACACACGCCCAGTGCACACACACGCCCAGTGCACACACTGCGCCCATTCACTCCCAGTGCAGGCACTGAGCATTCACTCCCAGTGCACACACTGCACCCAAACACTCCCAGTGCAAACTGCGCCCAAACACTCCCAGTGCACACACACTCCCAGTGCACACACTGCGCGCAAACACTCCCAGTGCACACACACTCCCACTGTGCCCAAACACTCCCAATGCACAGACTGCGTCCAAATACTCCCAGTGCACACACCCTCCCAGTGCACACACTGCGCCCAAACACTCCCAGTGCACACACACTCCCACTGCGCCCAAACACTCCCAATGCACAGACTGCGTCCAAATACTCCCAGTGCACACACACTCCCAGTGCACACACTGCGCCCAAACACTCCCAGTGCACACAAACTCCCAATGCACACTGCGCCCAAACACCCCCAGTACACACACTGCGCCCAAACACTCCCAGTGCACACACTCCCAGTGCACACAACTGCGCCCAAGCACCCAAACACTTACCATACACACACTGCGCCCAAACACTTCCAGTGCACACACTCGCAGTGCACACACTGCACCCAAACACTGCCAGAGCACACACTGCGCCCAAACACTCCCAGTGCACACTGCGCCCAAACACTCCCAGTGCTCACACTGCGCCCCGTGCACACACTGCGCCCAAACACTCGCAGTGCACACACACTCCCAGTGTACACACTTAGCCCAAACACTCCTAGTGCACACACTCCCAGTGCACACACTGCGCCCAAACACTCCCAGAGCAAACACTCCCAGTGCACACAACTGCGCCCAAGCACTCTCGGTGCACCCACTGTGCCCAAACACTTACCGTACACACACTGCGCCCAAACACTCCCAATGCACACACTGCGACCAAACACTCCCAGTGCACACACATTCCAATGCACACACTGCGCCCAAACACTCCCAGAGCACACAGAGCATTCACTCCCAGTGCACACACTGCGCCCAAACACTCCCAGTGCACACGCTGCGCGCAAACACTCCCAGTGCACACACACTCCCAGTGCACACTGCGCCCACACACTCCCAGTGCACACACTGCGTCCAAACACTCCCAGTGCACACACTGCGCCCAAACACTCCCAGTGCACACACACTCCCAGTGCACACTGCGCCCAAACACTCCCAATGCACACACTGCGCCCAAACACTCCCAGTGCGCACACACTCCCAGTGCACACACTGCGCCCAAACACTCCCAGTGCATACATTGCGCCCAAACACTCCCAGTGCATACACTGCGCCCAGTGCATACACTGTGCCCAAACACTCCCAGTGCACGCTTACGGCGTCCAAATTCTCCCAGTGCACACACACTCCCAGTGCACACACTGCGCCAAAACACTCCCAGAGCACACACAACGCGCAAACACTCCCAGTGCACACACACTCCCAGTACACACTCCTACTGCACACACTCCCAGTGCACACACTGCGCCCAAACACTCCCAGTGCACACTGCGCCCAAACACTCCCAGTGCACACACACTCCCAGTGCACACTGCGCCCAAACACTCCCAATGCACACACTGCGTCCACACACTCCCAGTGCGCACACACTCCCAGTGCACACACACTCCCAGTGCACACATTGCGCCCAAACACTCCGCCCAAACACTCCCAATGCACACACTGCGTCCACACACTCCCAGTGCACACACTGCGCCCAAACACTCGCAGTGCACACACTGCGCCCAAACACTTCCAGTGCACACACTCGCAGTGCACACACTGCACCCAAACACTGCCAGAGCACACACTGCGCCCAAACACTGCGAGTGCACACTGCGCCCAAACACTCCCAGTGCTCACACTGCGCCCCGTGCACACACTGCGCCCAAACACTCGCAGTGCACACACACTCCCAGTGTACACACTACGCCCAAACACTCCGTGTACACACTGCGCCCAAACACTCCTAGTGCACACACTCCCAGTGCACCCACTGCGCCCAAACACTCCCAGTGCACACACTCCCAGTGCACACACTGCGCCCAAACACTCCCAGAGCAAACACTCCCAGTGCACACAACTGCGCCCAAGCACTCTAAGTGCACCCACTGTGCCCAAACACTTACCGTACACACACTGCGCCCAAACACTCCCAATGCACACACTGCGACCAAACACTCCCAGTGCACACACATTCCAATGCACACACTGCGCCCAAACACTCCCAGAGCACACAGAGCATTCACTCCCAGTGCACACACTGCGCCCAAACACTCCGCCCAAACACTCCCAATGCACACACTGCGTCCACACACTCCCAGTGAACACACATTCCCAGTGCACACACTGTGTCCAAACACTCCCAGTGCACACACTGCGCCCAAACACTCCCAGTGCACACTGCGCCCAAACACTCCCAGTGCACACACACTCCCAGTGCACACATTGCGTCCAAACACTCCCAGTGCACACACAAGCCCAGTGCACACACGCCCAGTGCACACACACGCCCAGTGCACACACTGCGCCCATTCACTCCCAGTGCACACACTGAGCATTCACTCCCAGTGTACACACTGCGCCCAAACACTCCCAGTGCACACACACTCCCAGTGCACACACTGCGCGCAAACACTCCCAGTGCACACACACTCCCACTGCGCCCAAACACTCCCAATGCACAGACTGCGTCCAAATACTCCCAGTGCACACACCCTCCCAGTGCACACACTGCGCCCAAACACTCCCAGTGCACACACACTCCCACTGCGCCAAAACACTCCCAATGCACAGACTGCGTCCAAATACTCCCAGTGCACACACACTCCCAGTGCACACACTGCGCCCAAACACTCCCAGTGCACACAAACTCCCAATGCACACTGCGCCCAAACACTCCCAGTACACACACTGCGCCCAAACACTCCCAGTGCACACACTCCCAGTGCACACAACTGCGCCCAAGCACCCAAACACTTACCATACACACACTGCTTCCAAACACTCCCAATGCACACACTGCGACCAAACACTCCCAGTGCACACACATTCCAATGCACACACTGCGCCCAAACACTCCCAGAGCACACAGAGCATTCACTCCCAGTGCACACACTGCGCCCAAACACTCCCAGTGCACACACAGCGCCCAAACACTCCCAGTGCACACACTGCAAGCAAACACTCCCAGTGCACACACACTCCCAGTGCACACACTGCTCCCAAACACTCCCAGTGCACATACACTTCCAGTGCAGACACTGCGCCCAAACTCTCCCAGTGCACACACTGCGCCCCCTCTGCACACACTGCGCCAAACACTCCCAGTGCACACACACTCCCAGTACACACACACTGCGCCCACACACTCCCAGTGCACTCACACACTCCCAGTGCACACACTGCGCCCAAACACTCCCAATGCAAACACTGAGCCCAAACACTCCCAGTGCACACACACTCCCAGTGCACACACTGCGCCCAAACACTCCCAGAGCACACACTGCGCCCAAACACTCCCAGTGCACTCACACACTCCCAGTGCACACACTGCGTCCAAACACTCCCTGTGCACACACTGCGTCCAAACACTCCCAGTGCACACACTGCGCCCAAACACTCCCAGTGCACACACATTCCCAGTACACACTCCTAGTGCACACACTCCCAGTGCACACACTGCGCCCAAACACTCCCAATGCACACTGCGGCCAAACACTCCCAGTGCACACACACGCCCAGTGCACACACTGCGCGCAAACACTCCCAGTGCACACACACTCCCAGTGCACACTGCGCCCAAACACTCCCAATGCACACACTGCGTCCACACACTCCCAGTGCACACACTGCGTGCAAACACTCCCAGTGCACATACACTCCCAGTGCACACACACACCGAGTACACACTGCGCCCAAACACTCCTAGTGCACACACTCCCAGTGCACACACTGCGCCCAAACACTCCCAGTGCATACACTCCCAGTGCACACTGTGCCCAAACACTCCCAATGCACACACTGCGCCCAAACACTCCCAGTGCACACACACTCCCAGTACACACTCCCAATGCACACACTGCGTCCACACACTCCCAGTGCGCGCACACTCCCAGTGCACACTGCGCGCAAACACTCCCAGTGCACATACACTCCCAGTGTACATGCACACCCAGTGCACACTGCGCCCAAACACTCCTAGTGCACACACTCCCAGTGCACACACAGCGGCCACACACTCCCAGTGCATACACTCCCAGTGCACACACTGCGCCCAATATACTCCCAATGCAAACACTGCGCCCAAACACTCCCAGAGCACACACTGCGCCCACACACTCCCAGTGCACACACTGCGCCCAAACACTCCCAGAGCACATACTGCGCCCAAACACTCCCAGTGCACACACTGCGCCCAGTGCACACACTGCGCCCAAACACTCCCAGTGTATACACTCCCAGTGCACACACTGCGCCCAAACACTCCCAGAGCAAACACTGCGCCCAAACACTCCCAGTGCACACACATTCCCAGTGCACACACTGCACGCAAACACTCCCAGTGCACACATATCCCAGTGCACACTGCACCCAAACACTCCCAGTGCACACACTGCGTCCAAACACTCCCAGTGCACACACTGCGCCCAGACACTCCCAATGCACACACTGCGTCCAAACACTTCCAATGCACACACACTCCCAGTGCACACACTGCGCCCAAACACTCCCAGTGCACACACTGCGCCCAAACACTCCCAGTGCACACACTACGCCCAAACACCCCCAGTGCACACACTGCGTCCAGTGCACACTGCGCCCAAACACTCCCAGTGCACAGACTGCATCCAAACACTCCCAGTGCACAAGCACTCCCAGTGCACACACTGCGCCCAAACACTCCCAGTGCACAGACTGCGTCCAAACACTCCCAGTGCACACACAGCGCCCAAACACTCCCAGTGCACATACACTCCCAGTGCACACACTGCGCCCAAACACTCCCAGTGCACACACTCCCAGTGCACACAACTGCGCCCAAGCACTCTCGGTGCACCCACTGTGCCCAAACACTTACCGTACACACACTGCGTTCAAACACTCCCAGTGCACACTGCGCCCAAACACTCCCAGTGCACACATATCCCAGTGCACACTGCACCCAAACACTCCCAGTGCACACACTGCGTCCAAACACTCCCAGTGCACACACTGCGCCCAAACACTCCCAGTGCACACACTGCGCCCAAACACTCCCAGTGCACACACTGCGCCCAAACACCCCCAGTGCACACACTGCGCCCAGTGCACACTGCGCCCAAACACTCCCAGTGCACAGACTGCATCCAAACACTCCCAGTGCACAAGCACTCCCAGTGCACACACTGCGCCCAAACACTCCCAGTGCACAGACTGCGTCCAAACACTCCCAGTGCACACACAGCGCCCAAACACTCCCAGTGCACATACACTCCCAGTGCGCACACTGCGCCCAAACACTCCCAGTGCACACACTCCCAGTGCACACAACTGCGCCCAAGCACTCTCGGTGCACCCACTGTGCCCAAACACTTACCGTACACACACTGCGTTCAAACACTCCCAGTGCACACTGCGCCCAAACACTCCCAGTGCACAGACTGCACATTCACTCCCAGTGCACACACTGCGCATTCATTCCCAGTGCACACACTGCGACCAAACAGTCCCAGTGCACACACTGCGACCAAACAGTCCCAGTGCACACATTGCATCCAAACACTCCCAGTGCACACACTCCCAGTGCAAACACTGCGCCCAATATACTCCCAATGCAAACACTGCGCCCAAACACTTCCAGTGCACACACACTCCCAGTGCACACACTGCGCCCAAACACTCCCAGTGCACAGACTGCACATTCACTCCCAGTGCACACACTGCGCATTCATTCCCAGTGCACACACTGCGACCAAACAGTCCCAGTGCACACACTGCGACCAAACAGTCCCAGTGCACACATTGCATCCAAACACTCCCAGTGCACACACTCCCAGTGCAAACACTGCGCCCAATATACTCCCAATGCAAACACTGCGCCCAAACACTTCCAGTGCACACACACTCCCAGTGCACACACTGCGCCCAAACACTCCGAGCACACACTGCGCCCAAACACTCCCAGTGCACACACATTCCCAGTGCACACACATTCCCAGTGCACACTGCGCCCACACACTCCCAGTGCACACACTGCGTCCAAACACTCCCAGTGCACACACTGCGCCCAAACACTCCCAGTGCACACTGCGCCCAAACACTCCCAGTGCACACTTACGACGCCCAAACGCTCCCAGTGCACACACACTCCCAGTGCACACACTGCGCCCAAACACACCCAAGGCATGCACTGCAACCAGACACTCCCAGTGCACAGACACTCCCAGTGCACACACTGCGCCCAAACACTCCCAGAGCACATACACTCCCAGTGCACACACAACGCGCAAACACTCCCAGTGCACACACACTCCCAGTACACACTCCTAGTGCACCCACTGCGCCCAAACACTCCCAGTGCACACACTGTGCCCAAACACTCCCAGTGCACACACACTCCCAGTGCACACACACTCCCAAACACTCCTAGTGCACACACCCCCAGTGCACCCACTGCGCCCAAACATTCCCAGTGCATACACTCCCAGTGCACACACTGCGCCCAAACACTCCCAGAGCAAACACTGCGCCCAAACACTCCCAGTACGCGCACATTCCCAGTGCACACACTGCGCGCAAACACTCCCAGTGCACACATACTCCCAGTGCACACACACTCCCAGTGCACACACACTCCCAGTGCACACACTCCCAGAGCACACACTGCGTCCACACACTCCCAGAGCACACACACTCCCAGTGCACACACTGCGCCCAAACACTCCCAGAGCACACACTGCGCCCAAACACTCCCAGTGCACACACATTCCCAGTGCACACGCTGCGCGCAAACACTCCCAGTGCACACTGCGCCCACACACTCCCAGTGCACACACTGCGTCCAAACACTCCCAGTGCACACACTGCGCCCAAACACTCCCAGTGCACACACACTCCCAGTGCACACTGCGCCCAAACACTCCAAATGCACACACTGCGCCCAAACACTCCCAGTGCACACACAGCGCCCAAACACTCCCAGTGCACACACTGCGCCCAAACACTCCCAGTGCACACACACTCCCAGTGCACACATTGCGTCCAAACACTCCCAGTGCACCCACTGTGCCCAAACACTTACCGTACACACACTGCGTTCAAACACTCCCAGTGCACACTGCGCCCAAACACTCCCAGTGCACAGACTGCACATTCTCTCCCAGTGCACACACTGCGCATTCATTCCCAGTGCACACACTGCGACCAAACAGTCCCAGTGCACACACTGCGACCAAACAGTCCCAGTGCACACATTGCATCCAAACACTCCCAGTGCACACACTCCCAGTGCAAACACTGCGCCCAATATACTCCCAATGCAAACACTGCGCCCAAACACTTCCAGTGCACACACACTCCCAGTGCACACACTGCGCGCACACACTCCCAGTGCACACTCCGCCCACACACTCCCAGTGCACACACTGCGTCCAAACACTCCCAGTGCACACACTGCGCCCAAACACTCCCAGTGCACACTTCGCCCAAACACTCCCAGTGCACACTGCGCCCAAACACTCCCAATGCACACACTGCGTCCAAACATTCCCAGTGCACACACTGCGCCCAAACACTCCCAGTGCATACACTGCGCCCAAACACTCCCAGTGCACACTTACGGCGTCCAAACGCTCCCAGTGCACACACACTCCCAGTGCACACACTGCGCCCAAACACTCCCAAGGCACGCACTGCAACCAGACACTCCCAGTGCACAGACACTCCCAGTGCACACACTGCGCCCAAACACTCCCAGAGCACATACACTCCCAGTGCACACACAACGCGCAAACACTCCCAGTGCACACACACTCCCAGTACACACTCCTAGTGCACCCACTGCGCCCAAACACTCTCAGTGCACACACTGCGCCCAAACACTCTCAGTGCACACACTGCGCCCAAACACTCTCAGTGCACACACTGCGCCCAAACACTCCCAGTGCACACACACTCCCAGTGTACACACTACGCCCAAACACTCCTAGTGCACACCCCCCCCGTGCACCCACTGCGCCCAAACATTCCCAGTGCATACACTCCCAGTGCACACTGTGCCCACACACTCCCAATGCACACACTGCGCCCAAACACTCCCAGTGCATACATTGCGCCCAAACACTCCCAGTGCATACACTGTGCCAAAACACTCCCAGTGCACACTTACGGCGTCCAAACGCTCCCAGTTCACACACACTCCCAGTGCACACACTGCGCCAAAACACTCCCAGAGCACACACAACGCGCAAACACTCCCAGTGCACACTCCTAGTGCACCCACTGCGCCCAAACACTCTCAGTGCACACACTGCGGCCAAACACTCCCAGTGCACACACACTCCCAGTGTACACACTACGCCCAAACACTCCTAGTGCACACACCCCCCGTGCACCCACTGCGCCCAAACATTCCCAGTGCATACACCCCAGTGCACACTGTGCCCACACACTCCCAATGCACACACTGCGCCCAAACACTCCCAGTGCACACACACTCCCAGTGCACACACTGCGCCCAAACACTCCCAGTGCATACATTGCGCCCAAACACTCCCAGTACATACACTGTGCCCAAACACTCCCAGTGCACACTTACGGCGTCCAAACGCTCCCAGTGCACACACACTCCCAGTGCACACACTGCGCCAAAACACTCCCAGAGCACACACAACGCGCAAACACTCCCAGTGCACACACACTCCCAGTACACACTGCTACTGCACACACTCCCAGTGCACACACTGCGCCCAAACACTCCGTGCAAACACTGCGCCCAAATACTCCCAGTGCACACTGCGCCCAAACACTCCCAGTGCACACACACTCCCAGTGCATACACTGCGCGCAAACACTCCCAGTGCACACACACTCCCAGTGCACACTGCGCCCAAACACTCCCAATGCACACACTGCGTCCACACTCACAGTGCGCACACACTCCCAGTGCACACACACTCCCAGTGCACACACACACCCAAACACTTCCAGTGCACACACTCCCAGTGCACACACTGCGCCCAAACACTCGCAGTGCACACACTGCGCCCAAACACTTCCAGTGCACACACTGCGCCCAAACACTGCCAGAGCACACACTGCGCCCAAACACTCCCAGTGCACACTGCGCCCAAACACTCCCAGTGCTCACACTGCGTCCAAACACTCCCAGTGCTCACACTGTGTCCAAACACTCCCAGTGCACACACACTCCCAGTGTACACACTACGCCCAAACACTCCTAGTGCACACACCCCCCGTGCACCCACTGCGCCCAAACATTCCCAGTGCATACACTCCCAGTGCACACTGTGCCCACACACTCCCAATGCACACACTGCGCCCAAACACTCCCAGTGCACACACACTCCCAGTGCACACACTGCGCCCAAACACTCCCAGTGCATACATTGCGCCCAAACACTCCCAGTGCATACACTGTGCCCAAACACTCCCAGTGCACACTTACGGCGTCCAAACGCTCCCAGTGCACACACACTCCCAGTGCACACACTGCGCCAAAACACTCCCAGAGCACACACAATGCGCAAACACGCCCAGTGCACACACACTCCCAGTACACACTGCTATTGCACACACTCCCAGTGCACACACTGCGCCCAAACACTCCGTGCAAACACTGCGCCCAAATACTCCCAGTGCACACTGCGCCCAAACACTCCCAGTGCACACACACTCCCAGTGCATACACTGCGCGCAAACACTCCTAGTGCACACACACTCCCAGTGCACACACACACCCAAACACTTCCAGTGCACACACTCCCAGTGCACACACTGCGCCCAAACACTCCGCCCAAACACTCCCAATGCACACACTGCGTCCACACACTCCAAGTGCACACACACTCCCAGTGCACACACTGCGCCCAAACACTCGCAGTGCACACACTGCGCCCAAACACTTCCAGTGCACACACTGCGCCCAAACACTGCCAGAGCACACACTGCGCCCAAACACTCCCAGTGCACACTGCGCCCAAACACTCCCAGTGCTCACACTGCGCCCAAACACTCGCAGTGCACACACACTCCCAGTGTACACACTACGCCCAAACACTCCGTGTACACACTGCGCCCAAACACTCCTAGTGCACACACTCCCAGTGCACCCACTGCGCCCAAACACTCCCAGTGCACACACTGCGCCCAAACACTCCCAGAGCAAACACTCCCAGTGCACACAACTGCGCCCAAGCACTCTCGGTGCACCCACTGTGCCCAAACACTTACCGTACACACACTGCGCCCAAACACTCCCAATGCACACACTGCGACCAAACACTCCCAGTGCACACACATTCCAATGCACACACTGCGCCCAAACACTCCCAGAGCACACAGAGCATTCACTCCCAGTGCACACACTGCGCCCAAACACTCCCAGTGCACACACACTCCCAATGCAAACACTGCGTCCAAACGCTCCCAGTACACACACCCAGTGCACACACTGCGCCCAAACACTCCCAAGGCACGCACTGCGTCCAAACACTCCCAGTGCACACACTGCGCCCAAACACTCCCCGTGCACGCACTGCGTCCAAACACTCCCCGTGCACGCACTGCGCCCAAACACTTTCAGTGCACACACTGCGATCAAACACTCCCAGTGCACACACACTCCCAGTACACACACTGCGCCCAAACACTCCCAGTGCACACACACTCCCAGTGCACACACCGCGTCCAAACACTCCCAGTTCACACACTGCGCCCAAACACTCCGCCCAAACACTCCCAATGCACACACTGCGTCCACACACTCCAAGTGCACACACACTCCCAGTGCACACACTGCGCCCAAACACTCGCAGTGCACACACTGCGCCCAAACACTTCCAGTGCACACACTGCGCCCAAACACTGCCAGAGCACACACTGCACCCAAACACTCCCAGTGCACACTGCGCCCAAACACTCCCAGTGCTCACACTGCGCCCAAACACTCGCAGTGCACACACACTCCCAGTGTACACACTACGCCCAAACACTCCGTGTACACACTGCGCCCAAACACTCCTAGTGCACACACTCCCAGTGCACACAACTGCGCCCAAGTACTCTCGGTGCACCCACTGTGCCCAAACACTTACCGTACACACATTGCACCCAAACACTCCCAGTGCACACACTGCGACCAAACACTCCCAGTGCACACACATTCCAATGCACACACTGCGCCCAAACACTCCCAGAGCACACAGAGCATTCACTCCCAGTGCACACACTGCGCCCAAACACTCCCAGTGCACACACTCCCAATGCAAACACTGCGTCCAAACGCTCCCAGTACACACACCCAGTGCACACACTGCGCCCAAACACTCCCAAGGCACGCACTGCGTCCAAACACTCCCAGTGCACACACTGCGCCCAAACACTCCCCGTGCACGCACTGCGTCCAAACACTCCCCGTGCACGCACTGCGCCCAAACACTTTCAGTGCACACACTGCGATCAAACACTCCCAGTGCACACACACTCCCAGTACACACACTGCGCCCAAACACTCCCAGTGCACACACACTCCCAGTGCACACACCGCGTCCAAACACTCCCAGTGCACACACCGCGCCCAAACACTCCCAGTGCACACACCGCGCCCAAACACTCCCAGTGCGCACACCGCGCCCAAACGCTCCCAGTGCACACACTGCGCCCAAACACTCCCAGTGCACACACCGCGTCCAAACACTCCCAGTGCACACACCGCGCCCAAACACTCCCAGTGCACACACTGCGCCCAATCACTCCCAGTGCACACACTGCGCCCAAACACTCCCAGTGCGCACACCGCGCCCAAACACTCCCAGTGCACACACTGCGCCCAAACACTCCCAGTGCACACACCGCGCCCAAACACTCCCAGTGCACACACTGCGCCCAAACACTCCCAGAGCACACACTGCGCCCAAACACTCCCAGTGCACACACATTCCCAGTGCACACGCTGCGCGCAAACACTCCCAGTGCACACTGCGCCCACACACTCCCAGTGCACACACTGCGTCCAAACACTCCCAGTGCACACACTGCGCCCAAACACTCCCAGTGCACACACACTCCCAGTGCACACTGCGCCCAAACACTCCAAATGCACACACTGCGCCCAAACACTCCCAGTGCACACACAGCGCCCAAACACTCCCAGTGCATACATTGCGCCCAAACACTCCCAGTGCATACACTGCGCCCAGTGCATACACTGTGCCCAAACACTCCCAGTGCACAATTACGGCGTCCAAACGCTCCCAGTGCACACACATTCCCAGTGCACACACTGCGCCCAAACACTCCCAGTGCACACACTGCGCCCAAACACTCCCAGTGCACACACTGCGCCCAAACACTCCCAGTGCACACACACTCCCAGTGCACACATTGCGTCCAAACACTCCCAGTGCACACACTGCGCCCAAACACTCTCGGTGCACCCACTGTGCCCAAACACTTACCGTACACACACTGCGTTCAAACACTCCCAGTGCACACTGCGCCCAAACACTCCCAGTGCACAGACTGCACATTCTCTCCCAGTGCACACACTGCGCATTCATTCCCAGTGCACACACTGCGACCAAACAGTCCCAGTGCACACACTGCGACCAAACAGTCCCAGTGCACACATTGCATCCAAACACTCCCAGTGCACACACTCCCAGTGCAAACACTGCGCCCAATATACTCCCAATGCAAACACTGCGCCCAAACACTTCCAGTGCACACACACTCCCAGTGCACACACTGCGCCCAAACACTCTGAGCACACACTGCGCCCAAACACTCCCAGTGCACACACATTCCCAGTGCGCACACTGCGCGCACACACTCCCAGTGCACACTCCGCCCACACACTCCCAGTGCACACACTGCGTCCAAACACTCCCAGTGCACACACTGCGCCCAAACACTCCCAGTGCACACTTCGCCCAAACACTCCCAGTGCACACTGCGCCCAAACACTCCCAATGCACACACTGCGTCCAAACATTCCCAGTGCACACACTGCGCCCAAACACTCCCAGTGCATACACTGCGCCCAAACACTCCCAGTGCACACTTACGGCGTCCAAACGCTCCCAGTGCACACACACTCCCAGTGCACACACTGCGCCCAAACACTCCCAAGGCACGCACTGCAACCAGACACTCCCAGTGCACAGACACTCCCAGTGCACACACTGCGCCCAAACACTCCCAGAGCACATACACTCCCAGTGCACACACAACGCGCAAACACTCCCAGTGCACACACACTCCCAGTACACACTCCTAGTGCACCCACTGCGCCCAAACACTCTCAGTGCACACACTGCGCCCAAACACTCTCAGTGCACACACTGCGCCCAAACACTCTCAGTGCACACACTGCGCCCAAACACTCCCAGTGCACACACACTCCCAGTGTACACACTACGCCCAAACACTCCTAGTGCACACACCCCCCGTGCACCCACTGCGCCCAAACATTCCCAGTGCATACACTCCCAGTGCACACTGTGCCCACACACTCCCAATGCACACACTGCGCCCAAACACTCCCAGTGCATACATTGCGCCCAAACACTCCCAGTGCATACACTGTGCCCAAACACTCCCAGTGCACACTTACGGCGTCCAAACGCTCCCAGTTCACACACACTCCCAGTGCACACACTGCGCCAAAACACTCCCAGAGCACACACAACGCGCAAACACTCCCAGTGCACACTCCTAGTGCACCCACTGCGCCCAAACACTCTCAGTGCACACACTGCGGCCAAACACTCCCAGTGCACACACACTCCCAGTGTACACACTACGCCCAAACACTCCTAGTGCACACACCCCCCGTGCACCCACTGCGCCCAAACATTCCCAGTGCATACACCCCAGTGCACACTGTGCCCACACACTCCCAATGCACACACTGCGCCCAAACACTCCCAGTGCACACACACTCCCAGTGCACACACTGCGCCCAAACACTCCCAGTGCATACATTGCGCCCAAACACTCCCAGTACATACACTGTGCCCAAACACTCCCAGTGCACACTTACGGCGTCCAAACGCTCCCAGTGCACACACACTCCCAGTGCACACACTGCGCCAAAACACTCCCAGAGCACACACAACGCGCAAACACTCCCAGTGCACACACACTCCCAGTACACACTGCTACTGCACACACTCCCAGTGCACACACTGCGCCCAAACACTCCGTGCAAACACTGCGCCCAAATACTCCCAGTGCACACTGCGCCCAAACACTCCCAGTGCACACACACTCCCAGTGCATACACTGCGCGCAAACACTCCCAGTGCACACACACTCCCAGTGCACACTGCGCCCAAACACTCCCAATGCACACACTGCGTCCACACTCACAGTGCGCACACACTCCCAGTGCACACACACTCCCAGTGCACACACACACCCAAACACTTCCAGTGCACACACTCCCAGTGCACACACTGCGCCCAAACACTCCGCCCAAACACTCCCAATGCACACACTGCGTCCACACACTCCAAGTGCACACACACTCCCAGTGCACACACTGCGCCCAAACACTCGCAGTGCACACACTGCGCCCAAACACTTCCAGTGCACACACTGCGCCCAAACACTGCCAGAGCACACACTGCGCCCAAACACTCCCAGTGCACACTGCGCCCAAACACTCCCAGTGCTCACACTGCGTCCAAACACTCCCAGTGCTCACACTGTGTCCAAACACTCCCAGTGCACACACACTCCCAGTGTACACACTACGCCCAAACACTCCTAGTGCACACACCCCCCGTGCACCCACTGCGCCCAAACATTCCCAGTGCATACACTCCCAGTGCACACTGTGCCCACACACTCCCAATGCACACACTGCGCCCAAACACTCCCAGTGCACACACACTCCCAGTGCACACACTGCGCCCAAACACTCCCAGTGCATACATTGCGCCCAAACACTCCCAGTGCATACACTGTGCCCAAACACTCCCAGTGCACACTTACGGCGTCCAAACGCTCCCAGTGCACACACACTCCCAGTGCACACACTGCGCCAAAACACTCCCAGAGCACACACAATGCGCAAACACGCCCAGTGCACACACACTCCCAGTACACACTGCTACTGCACACACTCCCAGTGCACACACTGCGCCCAAACACTCCGTGCAAACACTGCGCCCAAATACTCCCAGTGCACACTGCGCCCAAACACTCCCAGTGCACACACACTCCCAGTGCATACACTGCGCGCAAACACTCCCAGTGCACACACACTCCCAGTGCACATACACTCCCAGTGCACACACACACCCAAACACTTCCAGTGCACACACTCCCAGTGCACACACTGCGCCCAAACACTCCGCCCAAACACTCCCAATGCACACACTGCGTCCACACACTCCAAGTGCACACACACTCCCAGTGCACACACTGCGCCCAAACACTCGCAGTGCACACACTGCGCCCAAACACTTCCAGTGCACACACTGCGCCCAAACACTGCCAGAGCACACACTGCGCCCAAACACTCCCAGTGCACACTGCGCCCAAACACTCCCAGTGCTCACACTGCGCCCAAACACTCGCAGTGCACACACACTCCCAGTGTACACACTACGCCCAAACACTCCGTGTACACACTGCGCCCAAACACTCCTAGTGCACACACTCCCAGTGCACCCACTGCGCCCAAACACTCCCAGTGCACACACTGCGCCCAAACACTCCCAGAGCAAACACTCCCAGTGCACACAACTGCGCCCAAGCACTCTCGGTGCACCCACTGTGCCCAAACACTTACCGTACACACACTGCGCCCAAACACTCCCAATGCACACACTGCGACCAAACACTCCCAGTGCACACACATTCCAATGCACACACTGCGCCCAAACACTCCCAGAGCACACAGAGCATTCACTCCCAGTGCACACACTGCGCCCAAACACTCCCAGTGCACACACACTCCCAATGCAAACACTGCGTCCAAACGCTCCCAGTACACACACCCAGTGCACACACTGCGCCCAAACACTCCCAAGGCACGCACTGCGTCCAAACACTCCCAGTGCACACACTGCGCCCAAACACTCCCCGTGCACGCACTGCGTCCAAACACTCCCCGTGCACGCACTGCGCCCAAACACTTTCAGTGCACACACTGCGATCAAACACTCCCAGTGCACACACACTCCCAGTACACACACTGCGCCCAAACACTCCCAGTGCACACACCGCGTCCAAACACTCCCAGTGCACACACTGCGCCCAAACACTCCGCCCAAACACTCCCAATGCACACACTGCGCCCAAACACTCGCAGTGCACACACTGCGCCCAAACACTTCCAGTGCACACACTGCGCCCAAACACTGCCAGAGCACACACTGCACCCAAACACTCCCAGTGCACACTGCGCCCAAACACTCCCAGTGCTCACACTGCGCCCAAACACTCGCAGTGCACACACACTCCCAGTGTACACACTACGCCCAAACACTCCGTGTACACACTGCGCCCAAACACTCCTAGTGCACACACTCCCAGTGCACACAACTGCGCCCAAGCACTCTCGGTGCACCCACTGTGCCCAAACACTTACCGTACACACATTGCACCCAAACACTCCCAGTGCACACACTGCGACCAAACACTCCCAGTGCACACACATTCCAATGCACACACTGCGCCCAAACACTCCCAGAGCACACAGAGCATTCACTCCCAGTGCACACACTGCGCCCAAACACTCCCAGTGCACACACTCCCAATGCAAACACTGCGTCCAAACGCTCCCAGTACACACACCCAGTGCACACACTGCGCCCAAACACTCCCAAGGCACGCACTGCGTCCAAACACTCCCAGTGCACACACTGCGCCCAAACACTCCCCGTGCACGCACTGCGTCCAAACACTCCCCGTGCACGCACTGCGCCCAAACACTTTCAGTGCACACACTGCGATCAAACACTCCCAGTGCACACACACTCCCAGTACACACACTGCGCCCAAACACTCCCAGTGCACACACACTCCCAGTGCACACACCGCGTCCAAACACTCCCAGTGCACACACCGCGCCCAAACACTCCCAGTGCACACACCGCGCCCAAACACTCCCAGTGCGCACACCGCGCCCAAACGCTCCCAGTGCACACACTGCGCCCAAACACTCCCAGTGCACACACCGCGTCCAAACACTCCCAGTGCACACACCGCGCCCAAACACTCCCAGTGCACACACTGCGCCCAATCACTCCCAGTGCACACACTGCGCCCAAACACTCCCAGTGCGCACACCGCGCCCAAACACTCCCAGTGCACACACTGCGCCCAAACACTCCCAGTGCACACACCGCGCCCAAACACTCCCAGTGCACACACTGCGCCCAAACACTCCCAGTGCACACACTGCGCCCAAACACTCCCAGTGCACACTTCACATACACTCACACAGTGCACACACTCACTTACACAATATGCACACTCACACAGTACACACACTCCACACTCTCTCACAGTAATTCTTCTTCTCGGGCAGTCCCCTGGAGTCGAGGGTGACTTGCTTCCACACTAACATGAGTTCTCAGGTGACGGATGAGTCCAACACGGGACCTACAGTCTCTGTCACAGGTGGGGCAGACGGTGGTTGGAGGAACAGGTGGGTGGGGGGCCTGGGTTGCTGCGTGCTCCTTCCGCTGTCGACGCTTGGCTTCAGCTTGCTCTCGGTGAAGATATTTGGTGTTCAGCACCTTCCCGATGTTTTTCTTCCATTTCGGGCGGTCTTTGGCCAGGGACTCCCAGGTGTCAGTGGGGATGTTGCACTTTATCAGGGAGGCTTTGAGGGTGTCCTTGAAATGTTTCCTCTGCCCACCTGGGGCTCGCTTGCCGTGTGGGAGTGCTGAGTAGAGCGCTTGCTTTGGGAGTCTCATGTCGGGCATGCGGACAATGTGGTCCGCCCAACGGAGCTGGTAGAGTGTGGTCAGTACTTCGATGCTGGGGATGTTGGCCTGGGCGAGAACACTGACGTTGGTGCGTCTGTCCTGATAATGGATTTGTAGGATCTTGCAGAGGCAACGTTGGTGATACTTCTCCAGTGTTTTGAGGTGTCTATTATACATAGTCCATGTCTCTGAGCCATATAGGAGGGTGGGTATCACTACAGCCCTGTAGACTATGAGCTTGGTGCCAGGTTTGAGATCCTGGTCTTCAAACACTCTCTTTCTCAGGTGACGGAAGGCTGCACTGGCACACTGAAGGCGGTGTTGAACCTCGTCATCAATGTCTGCCCTTGTTGACAGTAGGCTCCTGGGGTATGGAAAATGATCCACTTTGTCCAAGGCCTCTTCGTGGATTTTGACAACCGGGGTGGGGGGCGGGGGGGCAGTGCTGTGTGACGGGAGCAGGTTGATAGAGGACCTTTGTCTTACGGATGTTTAGTGTAAGGCCCATGTTTTCGTACGCCTCGGTGAAGGTGTTGACGATGGCTTGGAGTTCAGCCTCCGAGTGAGTGCAGACGCAAGCGTTGTCCGCGTACTGTAATTCGATGACGGAGGATGGGACTGGAGGTGGCGGAGGTTGAACAGACTCCCGTTTATCCTGTAATTTAGCTCCACTCCAGTGGGGAGCTTGCTGAGGGAGAGATGGAGCATTGGAGCAAGGAAAATTGAAAAGACAGTTGGTGCGATGAAGCAGCTTTGCTTGACCCCGGTCCAAATGTGGAATAGGTCTGTGGTGGATGTGTTGTATTAAACGTGGAGCAGGTGGAGGATGGTGACAAACTTTTGAGTGCAGTTGAATCTGAGGAGGATGCTCCATCGTCCCTCACGGTTGACAGTGTCGAAGGCTTGTGTGAGGTTAAAGAAGTACATGTACAGGGGTTGATGCTGTTCCCTGTGTTTCTCTTGGATTTGCCACACGTTGAAGATCATGTCCACTTTGTGGGCAGAATCCAGGAGGAGGTCTTCAGCCACTGGAGAAGGCGATTGAAGATTCTTGCGATGACTTTCCTGGTGGTCGACAGCAGAGAGATTCATAAGAACATAAGAAATAGGAGTCAGCCATTTGGCCCCTCAAGCCTGCTCCGCCATTCAATAAGATCATGGCTGATCCGATCATGGACTCAGCTCCACTTCCCTGCCCGCTCCCTATAACCCTTTACTCCCTTATCGTTCAAAAATCTGTCTATCTCCGCCTTAAATATATTCAATGACCCAGCCTCCACAGCTCTCTGGGGCAGAGAATTCCACAGATTTACAACCCTCAGAGAAGAAATTCCTCCTCATCTCAGTTTTAAATGGACAGCCCCTTATTCTATGACTATGTCCCCTAGTTTTAGTTTTGCCTATGTGGAAGTATCCTCTCTGCATCCACCTTGTTGAGCCCCCTCATTATCTTATTATGTTTCGATAAGATCATCTCTCATTCTTCTGAACTCCAATGTGTATAGGCCCAACCTTCTCAACCTATCTTAAGTCAACCCCCTCATCTCTGGAATCAACCTCGTGAACCTTCTCTGAACAGCCTCCATTGCAAGTATATCCTTCCTTAAATAAGGAGACCAAAACTATACACAGTACTCTCGATGTGGCCTCACCAATACCCTGTACAGTTGTAGCAGGACTTCTCTGCTTTTATACTCTATCCCCCTTGCAATAAAGGCCAACATTCCATTTGCCTTCCTGATTACTTGCAGACTAACTTTTTGTAGGGACATTCCTCTGTCGTTACCGCAGTCGGACTTGTCACCTTTCTTGAAGATGGTCACGATTACGGTGTCTCTGAGATCTCCTGGCACGCTCTCCTCCTTCCAGATAAGAGAGATGAGGTCATGAATCCGCGCCAGTAGTACTTCTCCCCATGTTTTAGTGCTTCAGCAGGGATTCCATCTGCTCCTGAGGCCTTGTTGTTCTTCAGTTGTCGGATGGTCTTTTCAACCTCGTGCCGGGCTGGGGTTGTGCTGAGGGGGTGGCGGGTAGCATGCTGTGGGATGGAGTCGAGGACACTCACGTCGAAGACAGAGTCTCGGTTGAGGAGATCCTCGAAGTGCTCCTTCCAGCGGGCACTGACTGTCTCTCTGTCCTGGATGAGCATCTCTTCGTTCTTGGCCAGCAGTGGGGTAGGGCCTTGGGTGCTTGGACCGTAGGTCGCCTTGACAGCGCTGAAGAATCCTCACACATTGTGGTTGTCGGCCAGCTGCTGGATCTCCTGCGCTTTCTCCACCCACCATCTGTTCTTTAGGTCACAGGGTTTCTGTTGGACCTCGGCCTTCAGACGTCTGTCGAGCTGCATTATGGGATCCCTTGGGAGCACATGGGACGAGCCCTCTGGTGGCTGTAGAGAGTAAATACAAATACACATATATAACAACACTCTCCCCCAAAGTCAATAGTGTAACTATTTACAATGCGAGTCGATCTGGGGCCCTTGCCCTGGTTGATCGTCTCGGTGTGAAAGCTGGTGTTGTTGAATCATTGGTTGGGCCCTCGCTGGGCTGCTGTGCAGCTGGCCTTGCTGGGCTGCCTGCTGTGTTGGGCCCTGCAGGGCTGCTGTGGATGATGGGTTCTGCTTCGTGGTCAACCGTGGTGTCGGTTGCCACTGGTGTGTATGTTGGGGGGTCAATGAAGGTAGGGTCCAAGGTGGGTTGCTCAGGATAGTCCGTGAATCTGAGTTTGATTTGATCCAAATGTTTCCGGTGAATGAGTCCATTTGAAAGTTTGACCCGAAACACCCTGCACCCCTCTTTGGCCACGACAGTGCCGGGAAGCCACTTGGGACCTTGTCCGTAATTTAATACAAATACAGGATCACTGATTTCAATCTAGCGTGACACATTTGCGCTATCATGGTATGCACTTTGTTGAAGCCGCCTGCTCTCTACCTGTTCATGTAGATCAGGGTGAACTAACGAGAGCCTTGTGTTAAGTGCTCTTTTCATGAGCAGTTCAGTAGGTGGGATCCCAGTGAGTGAGTGTGGTCTCATGCGGTAGCTAAGCAGGACTCGGGATAGGCGAGTCTGCAGTGAGCCTTCAGTTACCCTCTTCAAGCCTTGCTTGATGGTTTGCACTGCTCTCTCTGCCTGACCATTGGACGTTGGTTTAAACAGGGCAGATGTGACATGTTTGATCCTGTTATGGGTCATGAATTCTTTGAACTCAGCACTTGTAAAACATGGCCCGTTGTCGCTCACCAGGACATCGTGTAAGCAGTGTGTGGCAAACATGGCCCGCAGGCTTTCAGTAGTGGCAGCGGACGTGCTAGCCGACATTATCTCACATTCAATCCACTTGGAGTATGAGTCTACAACCACAAGGAACATTTTACCCAAGAACGGGCCTGCATAGTCGACGTGTACCCTAGACCATGGTTTGGAGGGCAAAGACCATGAACTTAGTGGCGCCTCCCTGGGTACATTGCTTATCTGCGCGCATGTATTACATCTGTGAACGCAGGACTCCAAGTCCGCATCGATACCGGGCCACCACACGTGGGATCTGGCTATCACTTTCATCATTACGATGCCTGGGTGGGTACTGTGGAGGTCATTGATGAAGATGTCTCTGCCCTTCTTGGGGACCACTACTCAATTGCCCCACAGAAGGCAGTCTGCCTGTATAGACATTTCATCTTTGCGCTGCTGGAACGGCTTTATTTCTTCCTGCATTTCCACTGGGACACTGGACCAGCTCCCGTGAAGCACACAGCTTTTGATGAGAGATAATAAGGGGTCCTGGCTTGTCCAGGTTTTGATCTGCCGGACAGTGACGGGTGATTGCTCACTCTCAAATGCTTCCATAACCATGGCTAGATCTGCGGGCTGCACCATTTCCACCCCCGTGGTGAGCAATGGCAGCCTACTGAGAACTTCCGCGCAGTTTTCTGTGCCTGGCCTGTGGCAGATAGCGTAGTTGTATGTGGACAACGTGAGCGCCCATCTCTGGATGCGGGACGATGCATTGGTATTTATCCCTTTACTCTCAGAGAACAGGGATATAAGTGGCTTATGGTCAGTTTCCAATTCGAATTTTAGCCCAAACAGGTATTGATGCATTTTCTTTATCCCATAAACACACGCTGTAGGCTCTCTCAGCCTTAGACAGACTCCTGGATGCATAAGCAACCGGTTGCAGTTTCCCGAAATCATTAACTTGTTGCAATACACACCCGACGCCATATGACGATGCATCACATGCTGGTACCAAATGCTTACATGGATCGTACAACACAAGCAATTTGTTTGAGCATAACAATTTTCTCGCTTTTACAAAGGCATTTTCTTGGCTTTTGCCTCAAACCATTCATCCCCTTTTCGTAGTAAGACATGCAGTAGTTCTAGCAGTGTGCTGAGACCCAGTAAGAAGTTACCAAAGTAGTTCAGGAGTCCCAGGAATGACCGCAGCTCCGTCACATTCTGTGGCCTCGGTGCGTTCTCGATTGCCTCCGTCTTTGTGTTGGTGGGCCTGATGCCGTCCGCCGCAATCCTCCTTCCCAAGAACTCCACTTCAGGCGCCAGGAAAACGCACTTTGAGCGTTTTAACCTGAGCCCCACACGGTTGAGTCAAATAAGAACTTCCTCCAGGTTCTGCAGATGCTCGACTGTGTTCCGACCATGGTGTGCGGGACTGACTTTAGTAAGCTTTCCATGTTTCTCTGCAATATCACCGCCGCTGATCGGATTCCAAACGGGCATCTGTTATAAACAAAAAGACCTTTGTGCGTGTTGATGCAGGTGAGGGCCTTCGATGATTCCTCCAGTTCCTGCATCATGTAGGCTAAAGTCAGATCCAGCTTCGTGAACGTCTTTCCTCCAACCAGCATTGCAAAGAGGTAGTCGGCCTTTGGTAGTGGGTAGTGGTTCTGCAGGGAGAAACGATTGATAGTTACTTCGTAATCACTGTCTCCCTTGAGGACTGGGACAATAGGACTGGCCCACTTGTTGAACTTGATCGGGGAAATGATGCCCTGTCTTTGCAGCCGGTCTAGCTTGATCTCTCATCATGTACGGTACTGCTCTCGCCTTGTGATGGATGGGTCACGCCCCTGAAATTAGATGGATCTGCACTTTTGCTCCTTGGAATTTCCCGATGCCTGGTTTGAACAGCGAAGGAAATTTGTTTAAGACCTGGGCACATGAAGTGTCGTCGGCAGGCGATAGCACTCAGATGTCGTCCCAGTTCCAGCGTTTCTTTACCAGCCAGCTCCTGCCGAGCAGCGTGGGACCGTCGCCCGGTACCACCCAGAGTGGTAGCTTGTGCACCGCTCCATCGTAGGAGATCTTTACGGTAGCACTGCCGATTACAGGAATCAGTTCTTTCGTGTAAGTTTTTAGACTCGTGCGAACTGGATTTAAGACTGGCCTTGAGGCCTTGTTGCACCACAACCTTTCAAAAGTCTTTTTGCCCATGATGGACTGGCTGGCGCCCGTGTTCAGCTCCATTGACACCGGGAGTCCATTTAGTTCAACATTCAGCATTATCGGGGGACAATTCGTGGTGAATGTGTGCACCCCATGTACCTCTGCCTTCTCGATCTGAGGCTTTGGTTCATCGTGATCCTCTGTGGATCTGACCTCCTTTGCAACATGGTGGTTTGCAGGTTTAACAGGCTTAGCAGCTCGCCTGCACACACATTGGAGGTGTCCCATTGTTCCACAGCCCTTGCAAACATATCGTTTGAATCGGTATGAATGGAAATGATGATCACCCTCGCAGCGCCAAAAAGGTGTTAATGGCCTTGCATTCATCACCCTTGATGGTGGACTCAGACATCTGCGGACGTGTAGCTGCAGGTATGTGTGACCTGCCCTGTACGTTACAATTCGAAAACAACATCACTTTGTTCACAGTACTTGTAGCAACACTTGTGTGCTGAGAGATTTGATTTGTATTGTCACTGGTGGCAATGAACACCTGGGCTATCGCTATGGCCTTACTCAAGGTTGGGGTCTCTACAGTCAAAAGGTTGTGAAGTATGGTTTCGTAGCCAATGGCAAGTACAAAAAAGTCTCTGAGCATGTGCTCCAAATGTCCTTCAAATTCGCAATGCCCTGCAAGGCGTCTTAGCTCGGCGACATAACTCGCCACTTCCTTGACTTCAGACCTTTTGTAGGTGTAGAACTGGTACCTCGCCATCAGAACGCTTTCCTTCGGGTTCAAATGCTCTCGGACCAGTGTGCACAAATCATCGTACGATTTCTCCGTGGGTTTCGCTGGAGTGAGCAGATTCTTCATGAGGTCATACGTTGGTGCCCCACAGACGGTGAGGAGGATCGCCCTTCATTTGGCAGCGTTCTCTTCCCCATCTAGCTCATTGGCCACAAAGTATTGGTCGAGCTGCTCCACAAAAGTTTCCCAATCATCTCCCTCCAGGATGCCCACTGTTTTCTACATCTTTGGGTTCGCTATCTGTATCTCGTCACCAGTTGTAGTGTATGGAGAAAGAGTCAGACTGAACACTGTGAGCTCAAAGTAAAGTGTGACCTTAGTCTTTTATTGCAGGTCTCCAGACTGCCTCTCCAACCTGTGATGCCTCCTTAAATACCTGTGCTCCCAAGGGATTATGAGATCCCTTCGGACTCCAGGGGGTGAGCCCTCTGGTGGCTTGACAGAGTAAATACAAGTTTACATATATAACAGTAGCCACCATCTTGTTCTTTGAACTGGCCTTCCACTTCCCACCGGGTCTTGCTTAGGGCAGCGATATCTATGTCAAAGTGTCTGAGTTCCTGGGCAACGATAGCGATGCGGCGTTCCGGTCTGTCACTGTTGGCGTTGTCCATGAGGGTTCAGGTCCCAAATTTCATCTTAAAGGGGGGAAAAGGTGTCTGGACTTGAATTATTTTAACCGTGGAGTGGTCATTGCACACCAGCTACCACATGGGCTTGATAGAGCAAAGTCTTAGTCCAGTGGCAAGGGGGTCCAAGACGACGCACTGTGCACCAGCAGCGGGAACGTGGCCCAGGAGCAGCACAGCATGGACCAACAGCGAGTTTGTGAGGCCGCCATTGCGTCCTATGAAACCCAGAGAAAGAGAGAGAGGTCCTGCGGGAAGGACGACAGTAGGAGTATATCGGTCTAGACTTTGCATTAGTCTCCAGATCGCCCAAAAGTGGGAGATATTTCCAGTGTTAGCATTTATATTGTTTTTTGTGACCGCCGAAATAGCGCCGATTTTCAAACCGGCTATTTTCCACTTTATAATTTGAGCGCTAGCTGTAGCGATGTGAAATGGGGGCTAGCGGGATTTTCAGTCGTGCAAGGTCGGTGTCCATAGCAACAGCCTTTATCTGTGTTTCAGGAGGTTAGGGGTCATCTTCACATGCGGAGAAGAGTGTGAAAGTGAAAGAGGAGAGAGAGAGATAGTGAGAGAGATAAAGGAGACACACACAGACAGACAGACAGAGATAGAGACACTGACAGAGACACACTGGAGGGGTGGGGGGGGGGGGGGTGGTCCCAGCACGCTGTTGGAGGGCTCCCGGTGCTGCAGTCGGTAAGTAGAAAATGTTTTTTGTTTGATTTTTAAAAAAAATTATTTCTTATAAATTTTTTTTTGATTGATTTATTGGTTGATTTATTGATGTTTTTATCATTTATTATTGATGATGGCTCTTTATTTGTAAAACTGAAGTGTTTAATGTTTGTAAACTTCCCTTTAAACCCCCCACCTCCCCACCATTCCCTACGCCTGATTTTCTAAAGTGTTGACAAGGTTTTTTCGAGCGTACAAAAATCTTCACTTACTCCATTCTAAGTTAGTTTGGAGTAAATTTTCACTGCCGAAACTTTGAAAACAGGTAAGTGGCCGGACATGCCCCCTTTTGAAAAAAAAATTTTGTTCCAAAGTGAAACTGTTCTAACTGACTAGAACTGGAGCAAACTAAATGGCGAGAATTTGAATTTCTAAGATACTCCGTTCTACACCAGTTGCTCCAAAAAATCAGGAGCAACTGAGGCCGAAACTTGGGGCCATAAAGGGGTTTAGCAGCTTTGAAAATAGATAAGTCCCCAGGCATGGATTAAATGCATCCCAGGCTGTTGAGCGAAGTAAAAGAGGAAATAGCAGAAGCCTTGACCAGTCCTCTTTGGATCTGGGCATGGTGATGGAGGATTGAAGGACTGCTAATGTAGTACCCTTGTTTAAGAAGGGAGAAAGGGATAGGCTGAGTAATTACAGGCCTGTCAGCCTAACTTCAGTTGTGGGAAAATTATTGGAAAAAATCCTGAAAGACAGGATAAATCTGCATTTGGAAAGACAAGGATTAATTCGGGACAGTCAGCACGGATTTGTTAAGGGAAGATCGTGTCTGACTAACCTGATTGAATTTTTTGAGGAGGTAACCAACAGGGTTGATGAGGGTAGTGAGTACGATGTAGTATATATGGACTTTAGCAAAGCTTTTGATAAGGTCCCACATGGTCGACTGGTCATGAAGGTTAAAGCCCATGGGATACAGGGTAAGTGGCAAGTTGGATCCAAAATTGGCTTGGAGGTAGGAAGCAAAGGACAATGATTGATGGGTGTTTTTGTGACTGGAAGGATGTTTCCAGTGGGGTACCGCAGGGCTCAGTACTGGGTCCCTTGCTTTTTGTGGTATATATCAATGATATAGGTTTGAACATTGCGAGTATGATTAAGAAGTTTGCAGACGACACTAAAATTAGCTGTGTGGTTAATAATGAAGAGGAAAGTCATGGACTGCAGGAGGATATCAATCTACTGGTCAGGTGGGCAGAGCAGTGGCAAATGGAATTTAATTCAGAGAAGTGTGAGGTGATGCACTTTGGGAGGGCTAATAAGGAAAGGGTATACACATTAAGCAGTAGGCCACTTAATAGTGTAGATGAACAAAGGGACCTTGGAGTGCTTGTCCACAGATCCCTGAAAGTAACGGGCCAGGTGGATAAGGTGGTTAAGAAGACATACGGAATGCTTGCCTTTATTGGCCGAGGCATAGAATATAAGAGCAGCGGGGGTTATACTTAAATTGTATAATACTTTGGTTAGGCCACAGCTGGAGTACTGCTCGTCGTATTATAGGAAGGACATGATTGCACTGGAGAGGTTGCAGAGGAGATTTACTAGGATGCTGCCTGGAATGGAGAATCTTAGTTATGAGGACAGATTGGAGAGGCTAGGTTTGTTCTCATTGGGACAGAGGAGGTTGAGAGGAGACCTCATCGAAGTGTAAAAAATATTGAGGGGCCTTGACATAGTGGATAGTAAGGGTCTATTTCTATTGGTGGAGGGGACATAGTTTTAAGGTGGTTGGTAGAAGGTTTAGAGAGGATTTGAGGGGGGCTTCTTTATGCAGAGGGCTGTGGGGATCTGGAACTCGCTGCCTGGAAGAGTGGTGGATGCAGAAACCCTCACCACTTTTAAGAGATGGTTGAATGGGCACTTAAAGTGCCGTAACCTGCAGGGTTACAGACCTAGAGCTGGTAATTGGGATTAGACTGGATGACCTTTTGTTGGATGGCGCAGATATAATGGTAAGTACTGCAGGGAATAGAATGCGGCCAGGGTGATCTCCTGGACTAGTTTCGATCGCCTGGATGGGTCAAGGAGGAATTTTCCCAGATTTATTTCTCCCTAAATTGGCCTGGGATTTTAATCTGGTTTTTGCCTCTCCCAGGAGATCACATGGCTCCGATTGGGGTGGAGTGTAGAATGTTTCAGTATAAGGGATGTCGCAGTTGTGGTGAGACGGACTGGTTGGGCTGGGTGCTCTTTGCCTTTCCGTCATTGTTCATAGGTTTATATGTAACCTTTAGGGCTGCTGACAGAGGGTCGTGTGGCTCTTTGTCGGCCGGTGCAGACACGATAGCCCGAAATGGCCTCCTTCTGCGCTGTAAATTTCTATGTTTCTAAGTAGCGAAGGCAGGAGAGATGGAGGTCGTAGACGCGCTAAGCGCTTTAGTGAGGAGGACAATGCCGCCTTAGCGGCAAAAGTCGAAAATCGCTGGGCACAATTGACCCGGGGTTGGGGGGGGGGGGGGGGGCAATGGGGGTGGGCGTGGGAACCTCCCCCCAGGTCTATCAACGAATTTGGTGTGAGATTGCGGAGGTAATCTCTGCTAATACCCGTCATGTATCATACATGGCTACTTTTTTGTCAAGGTGTGCCACCAGAGGGCACAGCAGTGGGAGACTTGTAGGTTACCTGTACAGGTGTGCCTGGCCTAGTATAAAAGGCAGTCCCACCAGGTGTGATCCCCACTCTGGAGTAAACAAATAAAGGACTAAGGTCACTACAGGTACAACACATTGCCTCGTGGAGTCATTATTAGAGCATCTAAAGGCACAACAATACCCATGAGGTAAGGAGCCCAACCAGTGCCGGAAGCGCTGGAATGACCTTGTTGGGGCCGGTACAGTAAGTATTAAAATGTATTTATTTATTTATATAATTATAATTGTAATGATGCAATGATGAATTTAAATGCAGATCTGATGTGTTGTAGTTAGACCGATAATCATTTAATCCAAACCTTGATCTTAAAAAAGTTATTTGCAGACGGTAGATATAACCATGGATGCGATATGTATAATGTTTACGGTGGACTAGCATGTGAATTGTGTTGCATATTATTATTAATAATAACATGATATCTGTCAGTAAACTGCAATTTGGTGTATCTGTAAAAGTACCTAGCAATGATCTTACGCCATGCCATGTTGTTATCACCTTTGCAGAATAAACTTTCGAAGAATAGGCCGAGCAATGGCGCACAGGTGGCGGCCAAGCAGACCTTTGCGCCCTCACCAATCTCGAGGAGTGGGTGCTGGCACTGGTGGGTGTCTACAAGCGGCCAGCCACCGTGCTGCGTCGGAACCTGTTCTCATGCCACGTGAGTAAAGTATAAACCATTGGGTGGTATAAAGTAAATTAATGCCATTCATTTCCATATATGATTGATGATGTGATTGATGCAATGTAATGTTATGTAATGTTATGTTATGTACCGTTATCTGATGTAATGTTATGTAATTAATGATGGGATTATGAGAATCATTGGTAATGCAACGCAGATTTTGTACTATCATGATGTTCATTAAATACGATGTCTGTCAGTATTTTTATAGCTGTAGTGTTGCTCTCGTGCATACACCCCATGTGACCCTAGCACCCCTTCTCCTCTAATGACCTCATTTATGTTTTCTAGCTCAGCTGGGAGCGCAGCAAGCCCTCCGGGCACCGCAGGTGCCCCAGTATCCTACGGTTGTCATTGTTTCTGGGGGCGAGGAGCCCCGTATTTCACCTGTCCTGCTGCAAGTCCTCCTCTCCACCGAGGACAGTGAAGAGATGGAGGAGGAGCCTGCAGCACTATCGACCAGTGTTCCTGCGGCCACGTCCTCTTCAACTGAGGAGGCAGCAGGGCACCAGAGTGATTCCATGCCGGCACCAACCCCGCGGAGGTTAGTCTGGCGCAGTCGGACTGCTCAGAGAATGGCGGATCTAAGTGTGGACATGTCTCGGACAGGCGTCGACATCCATCGGGAGCTCCTCCAGGCAATGGGCGGTTTAAATGGCCAGGTTGCCACTCTGTCCGCGATCATCAATGAAAAGATGACGCGGATAGCCCAGGAGAGAATAGCCAGGAAGAGTTCAGGGAGCTAGGAAGAAAATTAAAGGGTAGGACCTCAAAGGTAGTAATCTCCGGGTTACGACCAATGCCACGTGCTAATCAGTATAAGAATAGAAGGATAGAGAGGATGAACACGTGGCTGGAAAGTTGGTGTAGGAGGGAGGGCTTTAAATTCTTGAGGTATTGGGACTGCTTCTGGGGGAAATGGGACTGTACAAACCAGATGGGTTGAAACATAGAAAATAGGTGCAGGAGTAGGCCATTTGGCCCTTCGAGCCTGCACCATCATTCAATAAGATCATGGCTGATCATTCACCTCAGTACCCCTTCCCTGCTTTCTCTCCATACCCCTTGATCCCTTTAGACATAAGGGCACATCTAACTCCCTTTTGAATATATCCAATGAACTGGCATCAACAACTCTCTGCGGCAGGGAATTTCACAGGTTATCAACTCTCTGAGTGAAACAGTTTCTCCTCATCTCAGTCCTAAATGGCCTACCCTTTATCCTAAGACTGTGTCCCCTGGTTCTGGACTTCCCCAACATCGGGTTGCACCTTAAAAGCTGGAACCAATATCCTCGCGGGGAGTTTTGCTCGTGCTGTTGGGGAGAGTTTAAACTAGCTTGGCAGGGGGATGGGAACCTGAGAACAAATTCAAAAGGGAAGGAAGTAAAGCTGAAGTTGGATAGCAAGAATCTAGAAAGCGAATCTGTAAGACAGAGGAAACAGGGTTTAGTATGTAGTAAGCAAGAAGGTCTTCCTGTACTTCAATGCAAGGAGTATAGTGAATAAGGCGGATGAGCTAAGAGCGCAGGTAGACACTTGGGAGTATGACATTATAGCCATTACAGAAACATGGCTGAAAGAGGGGCAGGTTTGGCAGATCAATATTCCTGGCTACAGGATTTTTAGACAAGATAGAGAGGGGGGTAAACAGGTGGGGTGGGGGGTTACGGTACTGATTAAAGAAACTATTACAGCAGTGAGGAGGGATCATCAAATGAGGCCCTATGGGTCGAATTGAAAAATAAACAAGGGGTGATCACACTGCTAGGCGTGTATTATAGCCCCCCAAACAGTGGGAGGGAGATAGAGGAGCAGATATGTAGGCAAATTACTGAGAAGTCTAAAAACCATAGGGTAGTAATAGCAGGGGATTTTATCCAAATATTGATTGGGACAAATTTAGTGTGAAGGGTATAGAGGGTGCGGAATTCTTCAAATGCTTTCAAAAGAACTTTTTTAGTCAGTACGTAGCAAGCCCAACACGAGAGGGGGCGGTTCTGGATTTAGTTTTGGGGAATGAAGCTGGGCAGGTTGAAGGGGTATTAGTGGGAGAGCACTTGGGTACCAGTGACCATAATTCAGTCAGATTCAAGTTGATTATGGATAAGGACAAGAAATAGGCCTGGAATAAAAGTTCCGAATTGGGGAAAAGCTAATTTTGCTAAGTTAAGGAGTGATTTGGCCATAGTGGACTGGAAACAGCTACTTGTGGGTAAATCAGTGTCAGAACAGTGGGAGGCATTCAAGGAGGAGATCCGGAGGGCTCAGGCCAAACATGTGCCTTTAAAGAAAAAGCTGGGAAAAATAATTCTAGAGCCCCCTGGATGTCTAGGGACTTGCAGGGGAGGATTAAGAAAAAAAAGGGACGCTTATGTCATATACCAACGGCTAAATATTTCAAATCTTTAGAGGAATATAGAAAGTTAAGAGGGAAAATTAAAAAGAATATTAGGAATGCAAAGAGAGAGAGCACGAGAAATTCTTGGCCAGTAAAATTAAGGAAAACCCTAAGATGTTCTATAAATATATTAAGAGTAAGAGGATAACTAAAGAAAGGGTAGGGCCTATTGGAGACCATGAGGGTAATCTTTTGTGTGGAGGCAGAACATGTTGGTAGGGTTCTTAACGAATACTTTGCATCTGTTTTCACAAAGGAAAGGGGTAATGCAGATACTGCTATCGAGGAGGATTGAGATATTCTGGATGAAATAAATATCGAGAGAGGGGAAATATTAAGCTTTGAAAGTCCCCAGGCCTGGATAAAATGCATCCCAGGCTGTTGAGCAAAGTAAAAGAGGAAATAGCAGAGGCCTTGACCATCATTTGCCAGTCCTCTTTGGATCTGGGCATGGTGCCAGAGGATTGGAGGACTGCTAATGTAGTACTCTTGTTTAAGAAGGGAGAAAGGGATAGGCCGAGTAATTACAGGCCTGTCAGCCTAACCTCAGTGGTGGGTAAATTATTTTTGTAAATCCTGAAAGACAGGATAAATCTGCATTTGGAAAGACAAGGATTAATTAGGGACAGTCAGCACGGATTTGTTAAGGGAAGATCGTGTTTGACTAACCTGATTGAATTTTTGAGGAGGTAACCAAGAAGGTTGATGAGGGTAGTGAATACGATGTAGTATATATGGATTTTAGCAAAGCTTTTGATAAGGTCCCACATGGTCGACTGGTCATGAAGGTTAAAGCCCATGGGATACAGGGCAAAGTGGCAAATTGGATCCAAAATTGGCTTGGAGGTAGGAAGCAAAGGGTAATGATTGATGGGTGTTTTTGTGACTGGAAGGATGTTTCCAGTGGGGTTCCGCAGGGCTCAGTACTGGGTCCCTTGCTTTTTGTGGTATATATCAATGATTTAGATTTGAATATAGGGAGTATGATTAAGAAGTTTGCAAACAACACTAAAATTGGCTGTGTGGTTGATAATGAAGAGGAAAGTCATGGGCTGCAGGAGGATATCAAACTACTGGTCAGGTGGGCAGAGCAGTGGCAAATGGAATTTAATTCAGAGAAGTGTGAGGTAATGCACTTTGGGAGGGCTAATAAGGAAAGGATATACACATTAAGCGATAGGCCACTTAATAGTGTAGATGAACAAAGGGACCTTGGAGTGCTTGTCCACAGATCCCTGAAAGTAGGCCAGGTGGATAAGGTGGTTAAGAAGACATATGAAATGCTTGCCGAGGCATAGAATATAAGAGCAGGGAGGTTATGCTTAAATTGTACAATACTTCGGAGTACTGCGTGCAGTTCTGGTTGCCGTATTATAGGAAGGATGTGATTGCACTGGAGAGGGTGCAGAGGAGATTTACTAGGATGCTGCCTGGAATGGAGAATTTTAGTTATGAGGACAGATTGGATAGGCTGGGTTTGTTCTCATTGGAACAGAGGAGGTTGAGAGGAGACCTCGTCGAGGTGTACAAAATATTGAGGGGCCTGGACATAGTGGATAGTAAGGGTCTATTTCCATTGGTGGAGGGGTCTATTACGAGGGGGCATAGTTTTAAGGTGGTTGGTGGAAGGTTTAGAGGGGATTTGAGGGGAGGCTTCTTTACGCAGAGGGTTGTGGTGATCTGGAACTCGCTGCCTGGAAGAGTGGTGGATGCAGAAACCCTCACCACTTTTAAGAGATGGTTGGATGGGCACTTAAAGTGCAGTAACCTGCAGGGTTACAGACCTAGAGCTGGTAATTGGAATTAGACTGGATGACCTTTTGTTAAACGGCGTAGATATAATATACTGCAGGAAATAGAATACGGCCAGGGTGATCTCCTGGACTAGTTTCGATCGCCTGGATGGGTCGGAGAGGAACTTTCCCAGATTTTTTCTCCCTAAATTGGCCTGGATTTTTATCTGGTTTTTGCCTCTCCCAGGAGATCACATGGCTCCAGTTGGGGTGGAGTGTAGAATGTTTCAGTGTAAGGGGTGTCGCAGTTGTGTGAGGCGGACTGGTTGGGCTGGGTGCTCTTTGCCTTTCCGTCATTGTTCATAGGTTTATATGTAACCTTTAGGGCTGCTGACCGAGGGCCGTGCGGCTCTTTATCGGCCGGCGCGGACACGATGGGCCGGAATGGCCTCCTTCTGCGCTGTAAATTTCTATGTTTCTAAGACGGATGCCAGAGGGATATCGGTATTCCCGGAATCCGGCACTGTACCCCAAGGTGCCAAACCCGCCTTGCGCGAGACAAATGCGAGCCAGGAGGAAGCGCTTGCTTCTGGCTCAGAGAACGTTTCCTCAGAAACATCCTCCCCCTCAACGGCCCAATCAATGGATCTGCCGTCAGCATCCCCACCCCCCCGAAGCAGCACTCGAGGTGCACTGCAGCAAAGTGGCCTGGAGTTGGTAGGGGGAGGGGGAAGAGGTGGGGTACAGACACGGGGGGTGGGGGGAGGGGGAAGCAGGGAAGGAAAGGAGAGGCGTGGCTGCAGATAGGGAGGGAGGGAGTGGGTTTGTTATTTGTTGTACATTTAATTTTTTTTTTTTAATTGTTGCCTGTAGGTGTGTATGTAGGTTATTAGGTTAGGGGTTTAAATTGTTTGTTGTTTTCGCTTTTTTCACTGTTGGGATGGTTTGGGAGCGGGGGCAAGGGCTTCATGCGTGTTTCTTAAAATCGTTGTAGTTGTTTATAAAATTTACTGTTATGTATAAATGTTCAAAATTTGGGGATGGGGGGATTGTCCTATGAGGAGAGAATGAGCAGACTAGGCCTATATTGTCGACAGTTTAGAAGAATGAGAGGTGACCTCATTGAAACATACAACATTCTGACAGGGCTTGACAGGGTAGATGCAGGGAGGGTGATTCCCCCGGGCTGGGGAGTCTAGAACCAGGGGTCAGTGTCTCAGGATAAGGGGTCGGCCATTTAGGACTGAGATGATGAGAAATTTCTTCACTCAGAGGGTGGTGAATCTTTGGAATTTTCTGCCCCAGAGGGCTGTGGAGGCTCAGTCTCTGAGTATATTCAAGACATGCAGTGTTGGGCCTCGTCGTCGATGTCTGCCCTTGCTGATAATAGGCTCCCGAGGTATGGAAAGTGGTCCTCATTGTCCAGGGCCGTGCCGTGGATTTTGATGACCAGGGGGCAGTGCTGTGTGGCGGGGTCAGGTTGCTGGAGAACCTTTGTCTTACGGATGTTTAGTGTAAGGCCCATGCTTTTGTACACCTCAGTGAAGATGTTGACGATGACTTGGAGTTCAGCCTCTGAATGTGCACAGACGCAAGACACTGTACAGTCAGTCACCTGAGAACTCACTTTTAGAGTGGAAGCAAGTCTCCCTGATTTCGAGGGACTGCCTATGATGATGATGACCATTTGTACTATGCGAGGAAACGACCTGGTTTATGTATAGTAATTCAGAAAGCAGTTCGTCGTGATTTCAGGACAATGCCATTTCAGTCTACATCATCTGCATGTTAATTATCTGTATGTACTATGCACATAGGAAGGAAGGAAGCTAGAATTCAAAGGCTTTTTTGGTATAAGAGATGAGAAGGCTATTTGATAGACACGAGACACTAGAAATTTGGAAGGTGCGTGTCTCACAAGCAGCTGCTGGAAATCAGAACAAGCAGAAAGCTGAGAAAGTGTCTCAATAACTTTCATACTGGTTCTTGTATAGTATGAATGTTTAAATAATAGACCTGATCCTGCCTTTACTACAACTGAGTGTGTGAAACATAGAAACATAGAAAATAGGTGCAGGAGTAGGCCATTCGACCCTGCACCACCATTCAATAAGATCATGGCTGATCATTCCCTCAGTATCCCTTTCCTGCTTTCTCTCCATGCCCCTTGATCCCTTTAGCCATAAGGGCCTCATCTAACTCCCTTTTGAATATATCCAATGAACTGGCATCAACAACTCTCTGCGGCAGGGAATTCCACAGGTTAACAACTCTGAGTGAAGAAGTTTCTCCTCATCTCAGTCCTAAGTGGCTTACCCCTTATCCTTAGACTGTGTCCCCTGGTTCTGGACTTCCCCAACATCGGGAACACTCTTCCTGCATCTAACCTGTCCCGTCCTGTCAGAATTTTATATGTTTCTATGAGCGCCCCTCTCATCCTTCTAACCTCCAATGTATAAAGGCCCAGTCGATCCAGTCTCTCCTCATATGTCAGTCCTGCCATCCCGGGAATATAATTCGATGTTTAAAGCAACAAAGCAAAAAGAGCAAGAATGTTGTCCAAAAGGGAGCACTTTGGTGTGGATCAGTGTGGCCAAGGCCAAGGTATCGGTTATCATATTTAAGGTGCAGACACATTAGCAGCCATAGTGCATGGTGGGGAAGGCGGGTGTGGGTGGGGTGGTGTGGGGGGGGGGGGTGATATTTGGGGGGTGATGTGGGGGGAGGTGGTGTGGGGGGTGTTTGTTGGGAGGGGTGAGGGGGAGGGGGGTGGGGCAGTGATTGGATCGAGACTGCGATGTGGAGTATCCGATGGGGATCGAGCGACCCAGCTTCCCTGACTGACGGATGTTTGACAATGGGACGGATTGTGTGGGGCACAGAGTCGGAGGGAACGGCACGAGCTGGGTGTTGTCACAAAACATGAAAGCCAGTCCCATGTTTATGGAAAACGTTGTCGAGAAGCAGCTTATTTACAGGGAATAAGGCGGGGTGAGACACCGGCATATAACCAACCGTGTGCCGCACCTCACATGGCCAGGGGGAGAAAATGGCGGGGGGTGGGGGGGAAGGAGGAAGAGGGAGGGGAGGAGGAGAGTGAGGGTAGAGTGAGGGGGAGGTGAGGGAGGGGCAGGAGGGAGGAGGGGATAGGAGTGAGAGGAGGGGGGGAGTGGGAGGAAAGGAAGGAGAGGGAGGTGCAGGGGCGAGGGAGGAGAGGGGGGGTGCAGGGGTGAGGGGGAAGAGAGGGAGGTGGGGGGGAAGAGAGGGAGGTGGGGGGGAGGAGAGGGAGGTGGGGGGGAGGAGAGGGAGGTGGGGGGGAGGAGAGGGAGGTGGGGGGGAGGAGAGGGAGGTGGGGGGGAGGAGAGGGAGGTGGGGGGGAGGAGAGGGAGGTGGGGGGGAGGAGAGGGAGGTGGGGGGGAGGAGAGGGAGGTGGGGGGGAGGAGAGGGAGGTGGGGGGGAGGAGAGGGAGGTGGGGGGGAGGAGAGGGAGGTGGGGGGGAGGAGAGGGAGGTGGGGGGGAGGAGAGGGAGGTGGGGGGGAGGAGAGGGAGGTGGGGGGGAGGAGAGGGAGGTGGGGGGGAGGAGAGGGAGGTGGGGGGGAGGAGAGGGAGGTGGGGGGGAGGAGAGGGAGGTGGGGGGGAGGAGAGGGAGGTGGGGGGGAGGAGAGGGAGGTGGGGGGGAGGAGAGGGAGGTGGGGGTAGGGGGGGGAAGGGGAGTGGGGAGTGCGGAGGGGAGTGGGGAAGGGGGAAGGGGACTGGGGAGGGGGGGAAGGGGAGTGTTGGAGGGGGAGGGGGGGTGCATGAGATGGGGAGGGGGGAGTGTTGGAGGGGGAGGGGGGTGCATGAGATGGGGAGGGGGGAGCATGGGACGGGGAGGGGAGGGAAGGAATCTTTGCGGGCGATGGGAGGACAGGCAGAATGTGAAGCACGGGAGGGTGAGGCCACAGAGAGGAAATATGGCGGGGCAGGATCGGACAGGCGACCATGTGCAAAGCTGCTGGGGGGTGGGGAAGGGGGCGACAGAGCCCGAGGGGCACAGGGAGATCGGTTGTCGTTGTCAGTCGTCAGTCACGGGCCGGGTGCAATCGACAGGCAGAGTGAGCAGGGTGCTGGCCACGTTTTTGGCTACCTCAGTAGAGAAAGATTGAATGAATTTAAAAGGAAGCAAGGCACAGAGTGTTAGCAGTGGGAGCACTAGAGGGCAGCAAACCCAAGCATTAATGTCCATAACACAGGAATAGCAATGGATCTCACAGGGGATGTCTGCACATCAACTCTGTCATCCCAACACAACACAGACACCAGCCTGGTAATTCCACTGTTAGCATATGGCAGTCAAGTAAAGTATGTTACACAGAACAGAACACTACCCATTTCAGGCACACAGTGTCCACACAAAACACTCCCAGGGCAGCTACAGTAAGGGTTAGATACATAGTAAAGCTCCCTCTACATCCATTGAAACGAGGATGACTTGCTTCCACGGCAAAAAAAGAACGAGTTCACGGGATGAGATCCTACAAGCTGAATTTAGAGAGCTAGGAGTTAAATTAAAAAGTAGGACCTCAAAGTTAGTAATCTCAGGATTGCTACCAGTGCCATGTGCTAGGCAGAGTAGGAATCGCAGGATAGCTCATATGAAAATGTGGCTTGAGGAGTGGTGCAGAAGGGAGGGATTCAAATTTCTGGGACATTGGAACTGGTTCTGGGGGAGGTGGGACCAGTACAAACCGGACGGTCTGCACCTGGGCAGGACCAGAACCAATGTCCTAGGGGGAGTGTTTGCTAGTGCTGTTGGGGAGGGTTTAAACTAATGTGGCAGAGGGATGGGAATCTATGCAGGGAGACAGAAGGAAGAAAAAAGGGGGCAGAAGCAAAAGGTAAAAAGGAGATAAGGAAAGGGCACATTACAACATAATTCTAAAAGGACAAAGAGTGTTAAAAAAACAAGCCTTAAGGCTGAGTCTCAATGCGAGGAGCATTTGTAATGCAGTGGATGAATTAACTGCACAGATAGCTGTTAACGGATATGATGTAATTGGGATTACGGAGACATGGCTCCAGGGTAACCAAGGCTGGGAACGCAACATCCAGGGGTATTCAATATTCAGGAAGGATAGACAGGAAGGAAAAGGAGGTGGGGTAGCGTTACTGGTTAAAGAGGAAATTAACACGATCGTAAGGAAGGACATTAGCGTGGATGATGTGGAATCTGTATGGGTAGAGCTGAGAAACACCAAAGGGCAAAAAACGCTAGTGTGAGTTGTGTACAGACCACCAAACAGTCGTAATGAGGTTGGGGATGGCATCAAACAAGAAATTAGGGACGCATGCAATAAGGGTACAGCAGTTATCATGGGTGACTTTAATCTGCATATTGATTGGGCTAACCAAACTGGTAGCAATACGGTGGAGGAGGATTTCCTGGAGTGTATTAGGGATGGTTTTCTGGACCAATATGTCGAGGAACCAGCTAGAGAACAGGCCGTCCTAGACTGGGTCTTGTGTAACAAGAGAGAACTAATTAGCAATCTGGTCATGCGGTGCCCCTTGGGGAAGAGTGACCATAATATGGTAGAATTCTTTATTAAGATGGAGAGTGACACAGTTAATTCAGAGACTAGGGTCCTGAACTTGGGGAACGATAACTTCGATGGTATGAGACGTGAATTGGCTAGGATAGACTGGAGAATGACGGTGGATAGGCAACGGCAGACATTTAAATATCACGTGGATGAACTACAACAATTGTACATCCCTCTGTGGCGTAAGAATAAAAAAGGGAAGGTGGCTCAACCGTGGCCAACAAGGGAAATTAAATCCAAGGAAGAAGCATATAAATTGGCCAGAAAAAGCAGCAAACCTGAGGACTGGGAGAAATTTAGAATTCAGCAGAGGACTAAGGGTTTAATTAAGAGGGGGGAAATGGAGTATGAGAGGAAGCTTGCAGGGAACATAAAAACTGACTGCAAAAGCTTCGATAGATATGTGAAGAGAAAAAGATTAGTGAAGACTAATGTAAGTCCCTTGCAGTCAGAATCAGGGAATTCGTAATGGGGAATAAGGAAATGGTAGACCAATTGAACAAATACTTTGGTTCTGTCTTCACTAAGAAAGAAACGAATAACCTCCCGAAAATACCAGGAGACAAGGGTCTAGCGAGAAGGGGGAACTGAGAGAAATCTTTATTAGTCAGGAAATGGTGTTAGGGAATTGAAGGCCGATAAGTCTTCAGGGCCTGATAGTCTGTATCCCAGAGTACTTAAGGAAGTGGCCCTAGAAATAGTGGATGCATTGGCGGTCATTTTCCAACATTGTATCAACTCTGGTTCCGTTCCTATAGATTGGAGGGTAGCTAATGTCATACCACTTTTTAAAAAAGGAGGGAGAGAGAAAACAGGGAATTATAGACCGGTCAGCCTGACATCGGTAGTGGGGAAAATGTTGAAATCAATTATTAAAGATGTAATAGCAGCGCATTTGGAAAGCAGTGACAGGATTGGTCCAAGTCAGCATGTATTTATGAAAGGGAAATCATGCTTGACAAATCTTCTAGAATTTTGTGAGGATGTAACTGGTAGAGTGGACAAGGGAAAACCAGTGGATGTGTATTTGGACTTTCAAAAGGCTTTTGACAAGGTCTCACTCAAGAGATTGGTGTGCAAAATTAAAGCACATGGTATTGGGAGTAATGTACTGACGTGGATAGAGAACTGGTTGGCAGACAGGAATCAAAGAGTAGGAATAAACAGGTCCTTTTCAGAATGGCAGGCAGTGACTAGTGGGCTGCCGCAGGGTTCAGTGCTGGGACCCCAGCTGTTTACAATATACATTAATGATTTAGACGAAGGAATTGAATGTAATATCTCCAGGTCTGCAGATGACACCAAGCTGGATGGCGGTGTGAGCTGCGAGGGGGATGCTAGAAGGCTGCAGGGTGACTTGGACAGGTTAGGTGAGTGGGCAAATGCATGGCAGTTGCAGTATAATGTGGATAAATGTGAGCAGGAAGGCAGATTATTATTTGAATGGTGACAGATTAGTAAAAGAGGAGGTGTAACGAGACCTGGGTGTCATGGTACATCAGTCATTGAAAGTTGGCATGCAGGTACAGCAGGCAGTAAAGAAGGCAAATGGAATGCTGGCCTTCAGAGCGAGGGGATTTGCGTATAGGAGCAGGGAGGTCTTATTGCAGTTGTACAGGGCTTTGGTGAGGTCATACCTTGAGTATTGTGTTCAGTTTTGGTCTCCTAATCTGAGGAAGGACATTCTTGCTATTGAGGGAGTGCAGCGAAGGTTCATCAGACTGATTCCTGGTATGGCAGGACTGACATATGAGGAAAGACTGGATAGACTAGACTTATATTCACTGGAATTTAGAAGAATGAGAGGGGATCTCATAGCAACATATAAAATTCTGACGGGATTGGACAGGTCTGATGCAGGAAGAATGTTCCCGATGTTGGAGAAGTCCAGAACCAGGGGTCACAGTCTGAGGATAAGGGGTAAAGCCATTTAGGACCGAGATGAGGAGAAACTTCTTCACTCAGAGAATTGTGAACCTGTGGATTTCTCTACCACAGAAAGTTGTTGAGGCCAGTTCATTGGATATATTCAAAAGGGAGTTAGATGTGGCCCTTATGGCTAAAGGGATCAAGGGGTATGGAGAGAAAGCAGGAATGGGGTACTGAAGTTGCATGATCAGCCATGATCATATTGAATGGTGGTGCAGGCTCGAAGGGCTGAATGGCCTACTCCTGCACCTACATTCTATGTTTCTGTGTTTCTATGAAGGACTCGAACTACATCCTGAAGGTTGGAAGATGCCTGTGCGTGGATTTTTTAACATGGGTGGCCGTTGCACACCAGCCACCACACGGGCTTGACAGAGCTAGGTCTTGGTCCAGTGGCAAGGATTACCCAAGACAATTGGAGACCTGCTCTGCTGCACGCGCCAAGTGTGCACACATATCGCAGTGTGGGCTGGCCCGTCCTGCCCATGGGCCGCTAGCCCCGAACTCACACATCCCCTCGGCCCCGATCATGTCCCTCTACAGTCTCTCGCCGCTCCTTCGCACCGATCTCGCTGCTCGTGCTGTACCTGCCCACGCTCCAATCACCGACTTGCATCTTGATTATGTCACTCTTCACAGCTGTTGCCCTCCTGCAGCAGCACGCGCTGTACCTCGACCCCATGGAGGCCCCGACCTGCGAGAGAACATGAGCGGCAGGTCGGGGCCATAAAAGGAGCGGCAAGCAGCGGCCATGGGCAGCTTCCTCTACACTGTCCCATCAAACACTCCCAGGGCAGGTACAGGGGGTGAGATACAGAGTAAAGCTCCCTCGACACTGTCCCATCAAACACTCCCAGGGCAGGTACAGGGGGTTAGATACAGAGTAAAGCTTCCTCTACACTGTCCCATCAAACACTCCCAGGGCAGGTACAGGGGGTTAGATACAGAGTAAAGCTCCCTCTACACTGTCCCATCAAACACTCCCAGGGCAGGTACAGGGGGTGAGATACAGAGTAAAGCTCCCTCGACACTGTCCCATCAAACACTCCCAGGGCAGGTACAGGGGGTTAGATACAGAGTAAAGCTCCCTCCACACTGTCCCATCAAACACTCCCAGAGCAGGTACAGGGGGTGAGATACAGAGTAAAGCTCCCTCGACACTGTCCCATCAAACACTCCCAGGGCAGGTACAGAGGGTTAGATACAGAGTAAATCTCTCTCTACACTGTTCCATCAAACACTCCCAGGGCAGGTACAGGGGGTTAGATACAGAGTAAAGCTCCCTCTACACTGTCCCATCAAACACTCCCAGGGCAGGTACAGGGGGTTAGATACAGAGTAAATCTCTCTCTACACTCCCATCAAACACTCCCAGGGCAGGTACTGCATGGGGTTCGATACAGAGTAAAGCTCCATATACACTGTCCCATCAAACACTCCCAGGGTAGGGATGGAGGGGACTGCTGCAGTTTGGGAATGAGCTGGAATATATGGAATGCCGACTCACCAAGTGTGAAGTAGGAAGCGGGGATCTGCGCACACTGGTTGAACCTGGAGGCTGAAGTCAAGTATCGAAATTTCCTGGGAGCAAAATGGAGGCATTAGCTGATATCCAACTAATTGGGTCATGATAACTCCTCTCCCCGGACGCCCACTGCCTCCGCCATGTTATATCCCACCCATCTGTGTATGATAGTTCTATCTGATCTGTCCATTCCCCGTGTACAGTAGTTCTATCTGATCTGTCCATTCGCTGTGTACAGTAGTTCTATATGATCTGTCCATTCCATGTGTACATTAGTTCTATCTGATCTGTCCATTCCATGTGTACATCAGTTCTATCTGATCTCTCCATTCCCTGTGTACAATACTTCTATCTGATCTGTCCATTCCCTGTGTACAGTAGTTCTAGCTGATCTGTCCATTCCCGTGTACAGTAGTTCTATCTGATCTGTCCATTCCGTGTACAGTAGTTCTATCTGATCTGTCCATTCCCTGTGTACAGCAGTTCGATCTGATCTGTCCATTCCCTGTGTATAGTAGTTCTATCTGATCTCTCCATTCCCCCGTGTACAGTAGTTCTATCTGATCTGTCCATTCCATGTGCAGTAGTTCTATCTGATCTGTCCATTCCCTGTGTACAGTAGTTCTATCTGATCTGTCCATTCCCTGTGTACAGCAGTTCTATCTGATCTCTCCATTCCCTGTGAACAGTAGTTCTATCTGATCTCTCCATTCCCCGTGTACAGTAGTTCTATCTGATCTCGCCATTCCCGGTGTACAGTAGCTCTATCTGATCTGTCCATTCACTATGTACAGTAGTTCTATCTGATATGTCCATTCCCTGTGTACAGTAGTTCTATCCGATCTGTCCATTCCCTGTGCACAGTAGTTCTCTGATCTGTCCATTCCCTGTGTACAGTAGTTCTATCTGATCTGTCCATTCCGTGTATAGTAGTTCGATCTGATCTGTCCTTTCCCTGTGTACAGTAGTTCTATCTGAACTCGCAATTCCCTGTGTACAGTAGTTCTATCTGATCTCTCCATTCCCTGTGTACAGTAGTTCTATCTGATCTGTCCATTCCATGTGTACAGCAGTTCTATCTGATCTCTCCGTTCCCTGTGTACAGTAGTTCCACCTGTTCTCTCCATTCCCTGTGTACAGTAGTTCTATCTGATCTCCCCATTCCCTGTGTACAGTAGTTCTATCTGATCTGTTCATTCCGTGTACAGTAGTTCTATCTGATCTGTCCATTCCCTGTGTACAGTAGTTCTATTATATCTGTCCAATCCCTGTATACAGTAGTTCTTTCTGATCTGTCCATTCCCTGTGTACAGTAGTTCTATCTGATCTGTCCATTCCCTGTGTACAGTAGTTCTATCTGATCTTCCATTCCCTGTGTACATTAGTTCTATCTGATCTGTCCATTCCCTGTGTACATTTGTTCTATCTGATCTGTCCATTCCCTGTGTACCTTAGTTCTATCTCATCTTCCATTCCCTGTGTACATTAGTTCTATCTGATCTGTCCATTCCGTGTACAGTAGTTCTATCTGATCTGTCTATTCCCCGTGTACAGTAGTTCTATCTGATCTCTCCATTCCCCGTGTACAGTAGTTCCATCTGATCTCGCCATTCCCGGTGTACAGTAGCTCTATCTGATCTGTCCATTCACTATGAACAGTAGTTCTATCTGATATGTCCATTCCCTGTGTACAGTAGTTCTATCTGATATGTCCATTCCCTGTGTACAGTAGTTCTATCGGATCTGTCCATTCCCTGTGCACAGTAGTTCTCTGATCTGTCCATTCCCTGTGTACAGTAGTTCTATCTGATCTGTCCATTCCGTGTATAGTAGTTCTATCTGATCTCCCCATTCCCTGTGTACAGTAGTTCTATCTGATCTGTTCATTCCGTGTACAGTAGTTCTATCTGATCTGTCCATTCCCTGTGTACAGTAGTTCTATTATATCTGTCCATTCCCTGTATACAGTAGTTCTTTCTGATCTGTCCATTCCCTGTGTACAGTAGTTCTATCTGATCTCTCCATTCCCTGTGTACAGTAGTTCTATCTGATCTGTCCATTCCCTGTGTACCTTAGTTCTATCTGATCTGTCCATTCTGTGCACAGTAATTCTATCTGATCTGTCCGTTCCCTGTGTACAGTAGTTCTATCGGATCTGTCCATTCCCTGTGTACAGTAGTTCTTTCTGATCTGTCCATTCCTTGTGTACAGTAGTTCTATCTGATCTCTCCATTCCCTGTGTACGTTAGTTCTATCTGATCTCCCCATTCCCTGTGTACATCAGTTCTATCTGATCTCTCCATTCCGTGTACAATACTTCTATCTGATCTGTCCATTCCCTGTGTACAGTAGTTCTATCTAATCGGACCATTCCGTTTATAGTAGTTCTATCTGATCTCTCCATTCCCTTGTACAGTAGTTCTATCTGATCTCTCCATTCCCGTGTACAGTAGTTCTATCTGATCTGTCCATTCCAAGTGTACATTAATTCTATCTGATCTCTCCATTCCCGTGTACAGTAGTTCTATCTGATCTGTCCATTCCGTGTACAGTAGTTCTATCTGATCTGTCAATTCCCTGTGTACAGCAGTTCGATCTGATCTGTCCATTCCCTGTGTACAGTAGTTCTATCTGATCTGTCCATTCCCCCGTGTACAGTAGTTCTATCTGATCTGTCCATTCCGTGTGCAGTAGTTCTATCTGATCTCTCCATTCCCTGTGAACAGTAGTTCTATCTGATCTGCCCAATTCCTGTGTACAGTAGTTCTATCTGATCTCTCCATTCCCTGTGTACAGTAGTTCTATCTGATCTCTCCATTCCCTGTGTACAGTAGTTCTATCTAATCTGTCCATTCCGTGTACAGTAGTTCTATCTGATCTGTCTATTCCGTGTACAGTAGTTCTATCTGATCTCTCCATTCCCCGTGTACAGTAGTTCTATCTGATCTCGCCATTCCCGGTGTACAGTAGCTCTATCTGATCTGTCCATTCACTATGTACAGTAGTTCTATCTGATATGTCCATTCCATGTGTACAGTAGTTCTATCCGATCTGTCCATTCCCTGTGCACAGTAGTTCTCTGATCTGTCCATTCCCTGTGTACAATACTTCTATCTGATCTTCCATTCCCTGTGTACAGTAGTTCTATCTGATCTGTCCATTCCCTGTGTACAGTAGTTCTATCTGATCTGTCCATTCCCTGTGTACCTTAGTTCTATCTGATCTCTCCATTCCCTGTGTACAGTAGTTCTATCTGATCTGTCTATTCCCTGTGTACAGTAGTTCTATCTGATCTCTCCATTCCGTGTACAGTAGTTCTATCTGATCTCTCCATTCCCTGTGTACAGTAGTTCTATCTGATCTCTCCATTCCCTGTGTACGTTAGTTCTATCTGATCTTCGATTCCATGTGTACATCAGTTCTATCTGATCTCTCCATTCCCTGTGTACAATACTTCTATCTGATCTGTCCATTCCCTGTGTACAGTAGTTCTATCTGATCTCTCCATTCCCTGTGTACAGTAGTTCTATCTGATCTGTCCGTTCCCTGTGTACAGTAGTTCTATCTGGTCTGTCCATTCCCTGTGTACAGTAGTTCTATCTGATCTCTCCATTCCCGGTGTACAGTAGTTCCATCTGATCTCTCCATTCCCGTGTACAGTAGTTCTATCTGATCTGTCCGTTCCCTGTGTACAGTAGTTCTATCTGATCTGTCCATTCCCTGTGTACAGTAGTTCTATCTGATCTCTCCATTCCCTGTGAATAGAAGTTCTATCTGATCTCTCCATTCCCCGTGTACAGTCGTTCTATCTGATCTGTCCATTCCATGTGTACAGCAGTCCTATCTGATCTCTCCGTTCCGTGTACAGTAGTTCCACCTGGTCTCTCTATTCCCTGTGTACAGTAGTTCTATCTGATCTCCCCATTCCCTGTGTACAGTAGTTCTATCTGATCTCTCCATTCCCCGTGTACAGTAGTTCTATCTGATCTGTCAATTCCATGTGTACAGCAGTTCTATCTGATCTGTCCTTTCCCTGTGTACAGTAGTTCTATCTGATCTGTCCATTCCGTGCACAGTAATTCCACCTGATCTGTCCGTTCCCTGTGTACAGTAGTTCTATCGGATCTGTCCATTCCCTGTGTACAGTCGTTCTTTCTGATCTGTCCATTCCCTGTGTACAGTAGTTCTATCTGATCTCTCCATTCCCTGTGTACGTTAGTTCTATCTGATCTCCCCATTCCCTGTATACATCAGTTCTATCTGATCTCTCCATTCCCTGTGTACAATAATTCTATCTGATCTGTCCATTCCCTGTGTACAGTAGTTCTAGCTGATCTTTCCATTCCCTGTGTACAGTAGTTCTATCTGATCTGTCCATTCCCTGTGTACAGTAGTTCTATCTAATCGGACCATTCCGTTTATAGTAGTTCTTTCTGATCTCTCCATTCCCTTGTACAGTAGTTCTATCTGATCTCTCCATTCCCGTGTACAGTAGTTCTATCTGATCTGTCCATTCCAAGTGTACATTAATTCTATCTGATCTGTCCATTCCATGTGTACATTAGTTCTATCTGATCTGTCCATTCCATGTGTACATTAGTTCTATCTGATCTCTCCATTCCCTGTGTACAGTAGTTCTATTTGATCTGTCCATTCCGCGTACAATAGTTCTATCTGATCTCTCCATTCCCTGTGTACAGTACTTCTATCTGATCTGTCCATTCCATGTGCACATTAGTTCTATCTGATCTGTCCATTCCATGTGTACATTAGTTCTATCTGATCTCTCCATTCCCTGTGGACAATACTTCTATCTGATCTGTCCATTCCCCGTGACCAGTATTTCTATCTGATCTGTCCATTCCCTGTGTACAGTAGTTCTACCTGATCTCTGCATTCCCGTGTACAGTAGTTCTATCTGATCTGTCCATTCCGTGTACAGTAGTTCTATCTGATCTGTCAATTCCCTGTGTACAGCAGTTCGATCTGATCTGTCCATTCCCTGTGTACAGCAGTTCTATCTGATCTGTCCATTCCCCCGTGTACAGTAGTTCTATCTGATCTGTCCATTCCGTGTGCAGTAGTTCTATCTGATCTCTCCATCCCCTGTGAACAGTAGTTCTATCTGATCTGCCCAATTCCTGTGTACAGTAGTTCTATCTGATCTCTCCATTCCCTGTGTACAGTAGTTCTATCTGATCTCTCCATTGCCTGTGTACAGTAGTTCTATCTAATCTGTCCATTCCATGTACAGTAGTTCTATCTGACCTGTCTATTCCGTGTACAGTAGTTCTATCTGATCTCTCCATTCCCCGTGTACAGTAGTTCTATCTGATCTCGCCATTCCCGGTGTACAGTAGCTCTATCTGATCTGTCCATTCACTATGTACAGTAGTTCTATCTGATATGTCCATTCCCTGTGTACAGTAGTTCTATCCGATCTGTCCATTCCCTGTGCACAGTAGTTCTCTGATCTGTCCATTCCCTGTGTACAATACTTCTATCTGATCTTCCATTCCCTGTGTACAGTAGTTCTATCTGATCTGTCCATTCCCTGTGTACAGTAGTTCTACCTGATCTGTCCATTCCGTGTACCTTAGTTCTATCTGATCTCTCCATTCCCTGTGTACAGTAGTTCTATCTGATCTGTCTATTCCCTGTGTACAGTAGTTCTATCTGATCTCCCCATTCCCTGTGTACAGTAGTTCTATCTGATCTGTTCATTCCGTGTACAGTAGTTCTATCTGATCTGTCCATTCCCTGTGTACAGTAGTTCTATTATATCTGTCCATTCCCTGTATACAGTAGTTCTATCTGATTTCTCCATTCCCTGTGTACGTTAGTTCTATCTGATCTTCGATTCCATATGTACATCAGTTCTATCTGATCTCTCCATTCCCTGTGTACAACACTTCTATCTGATCTGTCCATTCCCTGTGTACAGTAGTTCTATCTGATCTCTCCATTCCCTGTGAACAGTAGTTCTATCTGATCTCCCCATTCCCTGTGTACCTTAGTTCTATCTGATCTGTCCATTCCGTGCACAGTAATTCTATCTGATCTGTCCGTTCCCTGTGTACAGTAGTTCCACCTGTTCTCTCCATTCCCTGTGTACAGTAGTTCTATCTGATCTCCCCATTCCCTGAGTACAGTAGTTCTATCTGATCTGTTCATTCCGTGTACAGTAGTTCTATCTGATCTGTCCATTCCCTGTGTACAGTAGTTCTATTATATCTGTCCATTCCCGGTATACAGTAGTTCTATCTGATCTCTCCGTTCCCTGTGTACAGTAGTTCTATCTGAACTCTCCATTCCCTGTGTACAGTAGTTCTATCTGATCTGTCAATTCCCTGTGTACAGTAGTTCTATCTGATCTCTCCATTCCCTGTGTACGTTAGTTCTATCTGATCTTCGATTCCATGTGTACATCAGTTCTATCTGATCTCTCCATTCCCTGTGTACAATACTTCTATCTGATCTGTCCATTCCCTGTGTACAGTAGTTCTATCTGATCTCTCCATTCCCTGTGTACAGTAGTTCTATCTGATCTGTCCGTTCCCTGTGTACAGTAGCGCTATCTGATCTCTCCATTCCCGGTGTACAGTAGTTCCATCTGATCTCTCCATTCCCGTGTACAGTAGTTCTATCTGATCTGTCCGTTCCCTGTGTACAGTAGTTCTATCTGATCTGTCCATTCCCTGTGTACAGTAGTTCTATCTGATCTCTCCATTCCCTGTGAATAGAAGTTCTATCTGATCTCTCCATTCCCCGTGTACAGTAGTTCTATCTGATCTGTCCATTCCATGTGTACAGCAGTCCTATCTGATCTCTCCGTTCCGTGTACAGTAGTTCCACCTGGTCTCTCTATTCCCTGTGTACAGTAGTTCTATCTGATCTCCCCATTCCCTGTGTACAGTAGTTCTATCTGATCTCTCCATTCCCCGTGTACAGTAGTTCTATCTGATCTGTCCATTCCATGTGTACAGCAGTTCTATCTGATCTGTCCTTTCCCTGTGTACAGTAGTTCTATCTGATCTGCCCATTCCCTGTGTACAGTAGTTCTATCTGATCTCCCTATTCCCTGTGTACAGTAGTTCTATCTGATCTCTCCATTCCCCGTGTACAGTAGTTCTATCTGATCTGTCCATTCCATGTGTACAGCAGTTCTATCTGATCTGTCCATTCCCTGTGTACAGAAGTTCTATCTGATCTGTCCATTCCGTGTACAGTAGTTCTATCTGATCTGTCCATTCCCATGTACAGTAGTTCTATCTGATCTGTCTGTTCGCTGTGTACAGTAGTTCTATCTGATCTGTCCATTCCCTGTGTACAGTAGTTCTATCTGATCTGTCCATTCCCTGTATACAGTAACCCTGTGTACAGTAGTTCTATCTGATCTGTCCATTCCCTGTGTACAGTAGTTCTATCTGATCTGTCCATTCCCTGTGTACAATAGTTCTATCTGATCTGTCCATTCCCTGTGTACAGCAGTTCTATCTGATCTCTCCATTCCCTGTGAACAGTAGTTCTATCTGATCTATCCAATTCCTGTGTACATTAGTTCTATCTGATATCTCCATTCCCTGTGTACAGTAGTTCTATCTGATATCTCCATTCCCTGTGTACAGTAGTTCTATCTAATCTGTCCATTCCGTGTACAGTAGTTCTATCTGATCTGTCTATTCCCCATGTACAGTCGTTCTATCTGATCTCTCCATTCCCCGTGTACAGTAGTTCTATCTGATCTCGCCATTCCCGGTGTACAGTAGCTCTATCTGATCTGTCCATTCACTATGTACAGTAGTTCTATCTGATCTGTCCATTCCATGTGTACAGTAGTTCTATCCGATCTGTCCATTCCCTGTGCACAGTAATTCTATCTGATCTGTCCGTTCCCTGTGTACAGTAGTTCTATCTGATCTCTCCATTCCCTGTGAACAGTAGTTCTATCTGATCTCCCCATTCCCTGTGTACCTTAGTTCTATCTGATCTGTCCATTCCGTGCACAGTAATTCTACCTGATCTGTCCGTTCCCTGTGTACAGTAGTTCTATCTGATCTGTCCATTCCCTGTGTACAGTAGTTCTATCTGATCTCTCCATTCCCTGTGAACAGAAGTTCTATCTGATCTCTCCATTCCCCGTGTACAGTAGTTCTATCTGATCTGTCCATTCCATGTGTACAGCAGTCCTATCTGATCTGTCCGTTCCCTGTGTACAGTAGTTCCACCTGGTCTCTCTATTCCCTGTGTACAGTAGTTCTATCTGATCTGTCCATTCACTGTATACAGTAACCGTGTACAGTAGTTCTATCTGATCTGTCCATTCCCTGTGTACAGTAGTTCTATCTGATCTCCATTCCGTGTGCAGCAGTTCTATCTGATCTCTCCATTCCCTGTGTACCGATGTTCTATCTGATCTCTCCATTCCCTGTGTACAATACTTCTATCTGATCTGTCCATTCCCTGTGTACAGTAGTTCTATCTGATCTCTCCATTCCCTGTGAACAGTAGTTCTATCTGATCTGTCCATTCCCTGTGTACCTTAGTTCTATCTGATCTGTCCATTCCGTGCACAGTAATTCTATCTGATCTGTCCGTTCCCTGTGTACAGTAGTTCTATCTGATCTGTCCATTCCGTGTACAGTAGTTCTATCTGATCTCTCCATTCCCGGTGTACAGTAGTTCTATCTGATCTCGCGATTCCCGGTGTACAGTTGTTCTATCTGATCTGTCCATTCCCTGTGTACAGTAGTTCTATCTGATCTGTCCGTTCCCTGTGTACAGTAGTTCTGTCTGATCTGTCCATTTCCTGTGTACAGTAGTTCTATCTGATCGGTCCATTCCGTGTACAGTAGTTCTATCTGATCTGTCCATTCCGTGTACAGTAGTTCTATCTGATCTGTCCATTCCCTGTTACAGTAGTTCTATCTGATCTCTCCATTCCCTGTGTACAGTAGTTCTATCTGATCTGTCCATTCCATGTGTACAGCAGTTCTATCTGATCTCTCCGTTCCCTGTGTACAGTAGTTCCACCTGGTCTCTCCATTCTCTGTGTACAGTAGTTCTATCTGATCTGTCCATTCCCTGTGTACAGTAGTTCTTTCTGATCTGTCCATTCCCTGTGTAAAGTAGTTCTATCTGATCTCTCCATTCTGTGTACATTAGTTCTATCTGATCTTCCATTCCCTGTGCACAGTAGTTCTATCTGATCTGTCCATTCCCTGTGTACAGTAGTTCTATCTGATCTCTCCATTCCCTGTGTACATTAGTTCTATCTGATCTGTCCATTCCGTGTACAGTAGTTCTTTCTGATCTCCCCATTCCCTGTGTACAGTAGTTCTATCTGATCTCCCCATTCCCTGTGTACAGTAGTTCTATCTGATCTGTCCATTCCGTGTACAGTAGTTCTTTCTGATCTCCCATTCCGTGTGTACAGTAGTTCTATCTGATCTCTCCATTCCGTGTACAGTAGTTCTATCTGATCTGTCCATTCCCTGTGTACAATAGTTCTATCTCTACCTGATCTCTCCATTCCCTGTGTACAGTTGCAAGGTTCGAAAATCCACGGTTGGATTTGAAACACCGTAAGGACAAGAAAACTAACATGGGATCGTTCCATACACTAAATGAACATTTTTAGCCAAGTAAAAGCAGGCTGGGAAAACGTGTGGGCGGATACAGACATTGTGGAGTCTGGCTCACAAGCGAGACAGAGGCACTGGCCAATGGGAAAAAGTGCATTCTGGCAGGCCAATCAGGGGTCGAGTCGGGCCTGAAGTGGGGAAATCCTCAACCACTAAGGACTCCCCGGCCCAGTTTGAAAATGACTTCCCCTCCCCCCCAAATCAAACTACGAATGTGGGCCATTATCTACCTAATTAATATGGACAATAGCTCTGAATCAAGAACTATGAATCACTACAGGAATGGCCCACTGACTCCCAGGACTATAACAAAGGACCCACAGACTTTCAGGCACCTATGTGCCCCGTAACAATACCTTGGTCCTCACACCTGCGGGTACTGGTGACATCTTCTGATTAAATATTCAAAGCTACTCCCCGCCCAAACTTACACAATGGACCACCCACTGGGTTTGAGCGCAAAAAGACCAGAACTGAATTGAATACAAATATAGGACTCAGAACCACCAGAAAAAAGGGAGTTGTGAACCAAAGGAGTTGTGGGCAGAGTTCATAGGGGAGGAAAGGTGTGGAGAGGAAAACTTGCAGAAAGGTGGAGAAAAACTGGGAGAACAGAGGTTGGAAAGAGTGTGTGGAGAAAAGGCTGCTGGCTGCTGGAGGGGGAATGCAGCTGGAGCAGTAGGAGAAAAACAGATTGGGGTCAGTTCTTGAAAGGGCTGCTGGCTGCTGGGTGGGGGGGAAAGGAGCTGAGAGAGTTTTGCAAACTTTGATTTTGGTTGAGCCTAAAAACCCACAAGCCAACCTCCTGGTTGGTAAGTGGCAGCAGGTGCTGGTGTTAGCCCTGAACACACTGGACAGGGTGAGAATAGCTGAAGCATCAGGCTGGGGCACGCAGAGCTGTGCAGACCTGGACACCTGGTTCAATAACCTGGATTCACAGCTGCAGTCTGACGATAACCGAGAGGCAGATAGAAGAAACCGACACAACATCGAGGAGGAAAACCGAACAACAACTTAAAGCCCACCACAGAGGGACCCCGAGCTGAAATAAGTGCCCCCAGAACCCCGGAGTTGATAGGATTGTGAGTACAGCCCAAACCCCCCTCACAGACTCAATTTAGGATAGGAATTGGTAGGAAGGGTGGGAGTGGGAGGTGTGGTTGTGTTTGAGTGGGATGTTTTAACCTCTTGTTCTCCCCTTCATGTTGCGAGATTTTTCGGGTTGTTGAATGAGATTTTGCCATTACTGCTATTTTATGACATCTTCCTATGCCCTCTATCTTTGTGTTTGCTATTCTAAATAAACATTAGCCATTTTGTACTCTTATCCACTGTGTCAGGTACCTCGTTACTCACCACCCTCATAAATCGTACGTACAGAACCCAAGGGGAGTGTGAATTCGAACCCACACCCCAAGCTCCCCTTACACAGCAGTTCTATCTGATCTCTCCATTCCCCTGTGCACAGTAGTTCTATCTGATCTCTCCATTCCATGTGGACAAACGTTCGATCTGATCTGTCCATTCCATGTGTACATTAGTTCTATCTGATCTGTCCATTCCATGTGTACATTAGTTCTATCTGATCTGTCCATTCCATGTGTACATTAGTTCTACCTGATCTCTCCATTCCCTGTGTACAATACTTCTATCTGATCTGCCCATTCCCTGTGTACAGTAGTACTATCTGATCTCTCCATTCCCTGTGTACAGTACTTCTATCTGATCTGTCCATTCCATGTGCACATTAGTTCTATCTGATCTGTCCATTCCATGTGTACATCAGTTCTATCTGATCTCTCCATTCCCTGTGTACAGTAGTTCTATCTGATCTCTCCATTCCGTGTGGACAATAATTTTATCTGATCTGTCCATTCCCTGTGTACATTAGTTCTATCTGATCTGTCCATTCCATGTGTACATTAGTTCTATCTGATCTGTCCATTTCCTGTGTACATTAGTTCTATCTGATCTGTCCATTCCATGTGTACAGTAGTTCTATCGAATCGGACCATTCCGTTTACAGTAGTTCTATCTGATCTCTCCATTCCCGTGTACAGTAGTTCTATTTGATCTGTCCATTCCCTGTGTACAGTAGTTCTATCTGATCTCTCCATTCCCGTGTACAGTAGTTCTATCTGATCTGTCCATTCCGTGTACAGTAGTTCTATCTGATCTCTCCATTCCCGGTGTACAGTAGTTCCATCTGATCTCTCCATTCCCGTGTACAGTAGTTCTTACTGATCTGTCCGTTCCCTGTGTACAGTAGTTCTATCTGATCTGTCCATTCCGTGTACAGTAGTTCTATCTGATCTCTCCATTCCCTGTGAACAGAAGTTCTATCTGATCTCTCCATTCCCCGTGTACAGTAGTTCCATCTGTTCTGTCCATTCCCTGTGTACAGTAGTTCTATCTGATCTGTCCATTCCCTGTGTACAGTAGTTCTATCTGATCTCTCCATTCCCGTGTACAGTAGTTCTATCTGATCTCTCCATTCCCTGTGTACAGCAGTTCTATCTGATCTGTCCATTCCCTGTATACAGTAACCCTGTGTACAGTAGTTCTATCTGATCTGTCCATTCCCTGTGTACAGTAGTTCTATCTGATCTCCATTCCGTGTACAGCAGTTCTATCTGATCTCTCCATTCCCTGTGTACCGATGTTCTATCTGATCTCTCCATTCCCTGTGTTCAGTAGTTCTATCTGATCTGTCCATTCCCTGTGTACAGTAGTTCTATCTGATCTGTCCATTCCCTGTGTACAATAGTTCTATCTGATCTCTCCATTCCCTGTGTACATTAGTTCTCGGATCTGTCCATTCCGTGTACAGTCGTGCTATCTGATCTGTCCATTCCCCGTGTACAGTAGTTCTATCTGATCTGTCCATTCCCGTGTACAGTCGTTCTATCTGATCTGTCCGTTCGCTGTGTACAGTAGTTCTATCTGATCTGTCCATTCCCGTGTACAGTAGTTCTATCTGATCTGTCCGTTCGCTGTGTAAAGTAGTTCCATCTGATCTGTCTATTCCATGTGTACAGTAGTTCTATCTGATCTGTCCATTCCCTGTATACAGTAGTTCTATCCAATCTGTCCATTCCCTGTGTACAGTAGTTCTATCTGATCTGTCCATTCCCTGTATACAGTAGTTCTATCCGATCTGTCCATTCCCTGTGTACAGTAGTTCTATCTGATCTCCTCATTCCCTGTGTACAGTAGTTCTATCTGATCTGTCCATTCCCCGTGTACAGTAGTTCTATCTGATCTCTCCATTCCCTGTGTACAGTAGTTCGATCTAATCTGTCCTTTCCCTGTGTACAGTAGTTCTATCTGATCTCTCAATTCCGTGTACAGTAGTTCTATCTGATCTCTCCATTCCCTGTGTACAGTAGTTCTATCTGATCTGTCCATTCCCTGTGTACAGTAGTTCTATCTGATCTGTCCATTCCCGTGTACAGTAGTTCTATCTGATCTGTCCGTTCGCTGTGTACAGTCGTTCTATCTGATCTGTCCATTCCCTGTGTGCAGTAGTTCTATCTGATCTCCATTCCGTGTACAGCAGTTCTATCTGATCTCTCCATTCCCTGTGTACCGATGTTCTATCTGATCTCTCCATTCCCTGTGTACAGTAGTTCTATCTGATCTGTCCATTCCCTGTGTACAGTAGTTCTATCTGATCTGTCCATTCCCTGTGTACAATAGTTCTACCTGATCTCTCCATTCCCTGTGTACATTAGTTCTCGGCTCTGTCCATTCCCTGTGTACAGTAGTGCTATCTGATCTGTCCATTCCCCGTGTACAGTAGTTCTATCTGATCTGTCCATTCCCGTCTACAGTAGTTCTATCTGATCTGTCCGTTCGCTGTGTACAGTAGTTCTATCTGATCTGTCCATTCCCTGTGTACAGTAGTTCTATCTGATCTGTCCATTCCCTGTATACAGTAGTTCTATCTGATCTGTCCGTTCGCTGTGTAAAGTAGTTCTATCTGATCTGTCCATTCCCTGTGTACAGTAGTTCTATCTGATCTGTCCATTCCCTGTGTACAGTAGTTCTATCTGATCTGTCCATTCCGTGTACAGTAGTTCTCTCTGATCTGTCCGTTCGCTGTGTACAGTAGTTCTATCTGATCTGTCCATTCCCTGTGTAAAGTAGTTCTATCTGATCGGTCCATTCCGTGTACAGTAGTTCTCTGATCTGTCCGTTCGCTGTGTACAGTAGTTCTATCTGATCTGTCCATTCCCTGTGTACAGTAGTTCTATCCGATCTGTCCATTCCCTGTGTACAGTAGTTCTATCTGATCTGTCCATTCCGTGTACAGTAGTTCTCTCTGATCTCCCCATTCCCTGTGTACAGTAGTTCTATCTGATCTCCTCATTCCCTGTGTACAGTAGTTCTATCTGATCTGTCCATTCCCTATGTACAGTAGTTCTATCTGATCTCTCCATTCCCTGTGTACAGCAGTTCTATCTGATCTGTCCATTCCCCGTGTACAGTAGTTCTATCTGATCTCTCCATTCCGTGTACAGTAGTTCGATCTAATCTGTCCTTTCCCTGTGTACAGTAGTTCTATCTGATCTCACAATTCCGTGTACACTAGTTCCACCTGGTCTCTCCATTCCCGTGTACAGTAGTTCTATCTGATCTGTCCGTTCCCTGTGTACAGTAGTTCTATCTGATCGGTCCATTCCCTGTGTACAGTAGTTCTATCTGATCGGTCCATTCCCTGTGTACAGTAGTTCTATCTGATCTGTCCATTCCCTGTGTACAGTAGTTCTATCTGATCTGTCCATTCCCTGTGCACAGTAGTTCTATCTGATCTGTCCATTACCTGTGTACAGTAGTTCTATCTGATCTCCATTCCGTGTATAGCAGTTCTATCTGATCTCTCCATTCCCTGTGTACCGATGTTCTATCTGATCTCTCCATTCCTGTGTACAGTAGTTCTATCTGATCTGTCCATTCCCCGTGTACAGTAGTTCTATCTGATCTGTCCATTCCATGTACAGTAGTTCTATCTGATCTCTCCATTCCCTGTGTACATTAGTTCTCGGATCTGTCCATTCCCTGTGTACAGTAGTGCTACCTGATCTGTCCATTCCCCGTGTACAGTAGTTCTATCTGATCTGTCCATTCCCGTGTACAGTAGTTCTATCTGATCTGTCCGTTCGCTGTGTACAGTAGTTCTATCTGATCTGTCCATTCCCTGTGTACAGTAGTTCTATCTGATCTGTCCATTCCCTGTATACAGTAGTTCTATCTGATCTGTCCATTCCCTGTGTACAGTAGTTCTATCTGATCTGTCCATTCCCTGTATACAGTAGTTCTATCCGATCTGTCCATTCCCTGTGTACAGTAGTTCTATCTGATCTGTCCATTCCGTGTACAGTAGTTCTCTCTGATCTCCCCATTCCGTGTACAGTAGTTCTATCTGATCTGTCCGTTCCCTGTGTACAGTAGTTCTATCTGATCTCTCCATTCCCTGTGTACAGTAGTTCTATCTGATCTCTCCATTCCCTGTGTACAGCAGTTCTATCTGATCTGTCCATTCCCCGTGTACAGTAGTTCTATCTGATCTCTCCATTCCCTGTGTACAGTAGTTCGATCTAATCTGTCCTTTCTGTGTACAGTAGTTCTATCTGATCTCTCAATTCCGTGTACAGTAGTTCTATCTGATCTCTCCATTCCCTGTGTACAGTAGTTCTATCTGATCTGTCCATTCCATGTGTACAGCAGTTCTATCTGATCTCTCCATTCCCTGTGTACAGTAGTTCCACCTGGTCTCTCCATTCCCTGTGTACAGTAGTTCTATCTGATCTGTCCATTCCCTGTGTACAGTAGTTCTATCTGATCGGTCCATTCCGTGTACAGTAGTTCGATCTGATCTGTCCATTCCCTGTGTACAGTAGTTCTATCTGATCTGTCCATTCCCTGTGCACAGTAGTTCTATCTGATCTGTCCATTTCGTGTACAGTAGTTCTATCTGATCTGTCCATTCCCGTGTACAGTAGTTCTATCTGATCTCTGCATTCCATGTGAACAGTACTTCTATCTGATCTGTCCATTCCATGTGCACATTAGTTCTATCTGATCTGTCCATTCCATGTGCACATTAGTTCTATCTGATCTCTCCATTCCCTGTGGACAATACTTCTATCTGATCTGTCCATTCCTTGTGGACAGTATTGCTATCTGATCTGTCCATTCCCTGTGTACAGTAGTTCTACCTGATCTCCCCATTCCCTGTGTACAGCAGTTCTATCTGATCTGTCCATTCTGTGTAGAGTAGTTCTATCTGATCTCTCCATTCCCGTGTACAGTAGTTCTATTTGATCTGTCCATTCCCTGTGTACAGTAGTTCTATCTGATCTGTCCATTCCCTGTATACAGTAGTTCTATCCGATCTGTCCATTCCGTGTACAGTAGTTCTATCTGATCTCCCTATTCCGTGTACAGTAGTTCTATCTGATCTCTCCATTCCGTGTACAGTAGTTCGATCTAATCTGTCCTTTCCCTGTGTACAGTAGTTCTATCTGATCTCTCAATTCCGTGTACAGTCGTTCTATTTGATCTCTCCATTCCCTGTGTACAGTAGTTCTATCTGATCTGTCCATTCCATGTGTACAGCAGTTCTATCTGATCTCTCAATTCCGTGTACAGTAGTTCTATTTGATCTCTCCATTCCCTGTGTACAGTAGTTCCACCTGGTCTCTCCATTCCCTGTGTACAGTAGTTCTATCTGATCTCCCCATTCCCTGTGTACAGTAGTTCTATCTGATCTCTCCATTCTGTGTACAGTAGTTCTATCTGATCTGTCCATTCCCTGTGTACAGTAGTTCTTTCTGATCTGTCCATTCCCTGTGTAAAGTAGTTCTATCTGATCTCTCCATTCCGTGTACATTAGTTCTATCTGATCTTCTATTCCCTGTGTACAGTAGTTCCATCTGATCTCTCCATTCCCGTGTACAGTAGTTCTATCTGATCTGTCCGTTCCCTGTGTGCAGTAGTTCTATCTGATCTGTCCATTCCCTGTGCACAGTAGTTCTATCTGATCTGTCCATTCCCTGTGCACAGTAGTTCTATCTGATCTGTCCATTCCCTGTGTACAGTAGTTCTATCTGATCTGTCCATTCCCGTATACAGTAGTTCTATCTGATCTGTCCATTCTCTGTGTACAGTACTTCTATCTGATCTGTCCATTCCATGTGCACATTAGTTCTATCTGATCTGTCCATTCCATGTGTACATTAGTTCTATCTGATCTCTCCATTCCCTGTGTACAGCAGTTCTATCTCATCTGTCCATTCTGTGTACTGTAGTTAACATAGAAACATAGAAACATAGAAAATAGGTGCAGGAGCAGGCCATTCAGCCCTTCTAGCCTGCACCGCCATTCAATGAGTTCATGGCTGAACATGAAACTTCAGTACCCCCTTCCTGCTTTCTCGCCATAACCCTTGATCCCCCGCGTAGTAAGGACTTCATCTAACTCCCTTTTGAATATATTTCGTGAATTGGCCTCAACTACTTTCTGTGGTAGAGAATTCCACAGGTTCACCACTCTCTGGGTGAAGAAGTTTCTCCTCATCTCGGTCCTAAATGGCTTACCCCTTATCCTCAGACTGTGACCCCTGGTTCTGGACTTCCCCAACATTGGGAACATTCTTTCTGCATCTAACCTGTCTAAACCCGTCAGAATTTTAAACGTTTCTATGAGGTCCCCTCTCATTCTTCTGAACTCCAGTGAATACAAGCCCAGTTGATCCAATCTTTCTTGATAGGTCAGTCCCGCCATCCCGGGAATCAGTCTGGTGAACCTTCGCTGCACTCCCTCAATAGCAAGAATGTCCTTCCTCAAGTTAGGAGACCAAAACTGTACACAATACTCCAGGTGTGGCCTCACCAAGGCCCTGTACAACTGTAGCAACACCTCCCTGCCCCTGTATTCAAATCCCCTCGCTATGAAGGCCAACATGCCATTTGCTTTCTTAACCGCCTGCTGTACCTGCATGCTAACCTTCAATGACTGATGTACCATGACACCCAGGTCTCGTTGCACCTTCCCTTTTCCTAATCTGTCACCATTCAGATAATAGTCTGTCTCTCTGTTTTTACCACCAAAGTGGATAACCTCACATTTATCCACATTATACTTCATCTGCCATGCATTTGCCCACTCACCTAACCTATCCAAGTCACTCTGCAGCCTAATAGCATCCTCCTCGCAGCTCACACTGCCACCCAACTTAGTATCATCCGCAAATTTGGAGATACTGCATTTAATCCCCTCGTCTAAATCATTAATGTACAATGTAAACAGCTGGGGCCCCAGCACAGAACCTTGCGGCACTCCACTAGTCACTGCCTGCCATTCTGAAAAGTACCCGTTTACTCCTACTCTTTGCTTCCTGTCTGACAACCAGTTCTCAATCCACGTCAGCACACTACCCCCAATCCCATGTGCTTTAACTTTGCACATTAATCTCTTGTGTGGGACCTTGTCGAAAGCCTTCCGAAAGTCAAAATATACCACATCAACTGGTTCTCCTTTGTCCACTTTACTGGAAACATCCTCAAAAAATTCCAGAAGATTTGTCAAGCATGATTTCCCTTTCACAAATCCATGCTGACTTGGACCTATCATGTCACCATTTTCCAGATGCACTGCTATGACATCCTTAATAATTGATTCCATCATTTTACCCACTACTGAGGTCAGGCTGACCGGTCTATAATTCCCTGTTTTCTCTCTCCCTCCTTTTTTAAAAAGTGGGGTTACATTGGCTACCCTCCACTCCATAGGAACTGATCCAGAGTCAATGGAATGTTGGAAAATGACTGTCAATGCATCCGCTATTTCCAAGGCCACCTCCTTAAGTACTCTAGGATGCAGTCCATCAGGCCCTGGGGATTTATCGGCCTTCAATCCCATCAATTTCCCCAACACAATTTCCCGACTAATAAAGATTTCCCTCAGTTCCCCCTCCTTACTAGACCCTCTGACCCCTTTTATATCCGGAAGGTTGTTTGTATCCTCCTTAGTGAATACCGAACCAAAGTACTTGTTCAATTGGTCTGCCATTTCTTTGTTCCCCGTTCTGACTTCCCCTGATTCTGACTGCAGGGGACCTACGTTTGTCTTCACCAACCTTTTTCTCTTTACATACCTATAGAAACTTTTGCAATCCGCCTTAATGTTCCCTGCAAGCTTCTTCTCGTACTCCATTTTCCCTGCCCTAATCAAACCCTTTGTCCTCCTCTGCTGAGTTCTAAATTTCTCCCAGTCCCCAGGTTCGCTGCTATTTCTGGCCAATTTGTATGCCACTTCCTTGGCTTTAATACTATCCCTGATTTCCCTAGATAGCCACGGTTGAGCCACCTTCCCTTTTTTATTTTTACGCCAGACAGGAATGTACAATTGTTGTAATTCATCCATGCGGTCTCTAAATGTCTGCCATTGCCCATCCACAGTCAACCCCCCAAGTATCATTCGCCAATCTATCCTAGCCAATTCACGCCTCATACCTTCAAAGTTACCCTTCTTTAAGTTCTGGACCATGGTCTCTGAAATTACTGTTTCATTCTCCATCCTAATGCAGAATTCCACCATATTATGGTCACTCTTCCCCAAGGGGCCTCGCACAACGAGATTGCTAATTAATCCTCTCTCATTACACAACACCCAGTCTAAGATGGCCTCCCCCCTAGTTGGTTCCTCAACATATTGGTCTAGAAAACCATCCCTTATGCACTCCAGGAAATCCTCCTCCACCGTATTGCTTCCAGTTTGGCTAGCCCAATCTATGTGCATATTAAAGTCACCCATTATAACTGCTGCACCTTTATTGCATGCACCCCTAATTTCCTGTTTGATGCCCTCCCCAACATCCCTATTACTGTTTGGAGGTCTGTGCACAACTCCTACTAACGTTTTTTGCCCTTTGGTGTTCTGCAGCTCTACCCATATAGATTCCACATCATCCAAGCTAATGTCTTTCCTAACTATTGCATTAATCTCCTCTTTAACCAGCAATGCTACCCCACCTCCTTTTCCTTTTATTCTATCCTTCCTGAATGTTGAATACCCCTGAATGTTGAGTTCCCAGCCCTGATCATCCTGGAGCCACGTCTCCGTAATCCCAATCACATCATATTTGTTAACATCTATTTGCACAATTAATTCATCCACCTTATTGCGGATACTCCTTGCATTAAGACACAAAGCCTTCAGGCTTGTTTTATTAACACCCTTTGTCCTTTTAGAATTTTGCTGTACAGTGGCCCTTTTTGTTCTTTGCCTTGGGTTTCTCTGCCCTCCACTTTTCCTCATCTCCTTTCTGTCTTTTGCTTTTGTCTCCTTTTTGTTTCCCTCTGTCTCCCTGCATTGGTTCCCATCCCCCTGCCATATTAGTTTAAATCCTCCCCAACAGCACTAGCAAACACTCCCCCTAGGACATTGGTTCCGGTCCTGCCCAGGTGCAGACCGTCCGGTTTGTACTGGTCCCACCTCCCCCAGAACCGGTCCCAATGCCCCAGGAATTTGAATCCCTCCCTGCTGCACCACTGCTCAAGCCACGTATTCATCTGCGCTATCCTGCGATTCCTACTCTGACTATCACGTGGCACTGGTAACAATCCCGAGATTACTACTTTTGAGGTCCTACTTTTTAATTTAGCTCCTAGCTCCTTAAATTCGTTTCGTAGGACCTCATCCCTTTTTTTACCTATGTCGTTGGTACCAATGTGCACCACGACAACTGGCTGTTCTCCCTCCCATTTCAGAATGTCCTGCAACCGCTCCGAGACATCCTTGACCCTTGCACCAGGGAGGCAACATACCATCCTGGAGTCTCGGTTGCGGCCGCAGAAACGCCTATCTATTCCCCTCACAATTGAATCCCCTATCACTATCGCTCTCCCACTCTTTTTCTTGCCCTCCTGTGCAGCAGAGCCAGCCACGGTGCCATGAACTTGGCTGCTGCTGCCCTCCCCTGATGAGTCATTCCCCTCAACAGTACCCAAAGCGGTGTATCTGTTTTGCAGGGGGATGACCACAGGGGACCCCTGCACTACCTTCCTTGCACTACTCTTCCTGCTGGTCTTCCATTCCCTATCTGGCTGTGGACCCTTTCCCTGCGGTAAGACCAACTCACTGCACGTGATACTCACGTCATTCTCAGCATCGTGGATGCTCCAGAGTAAATCCACCCTCAGCTCCAATTCCGTAACGCGGACCGTCAGGAGCCGGAGGTGGACACACTTCCCGCACACGTAGTCGTCAGGGACACCGGAAGTGTCCCTGAGTTCCCACATGGTACAGGAGGAGCATAACACCCGACCGAGTTCTATCTGATCTCTCCATTCCCTGTGTACAGTAGTTCTATCTGATCTGTCCATTCCCTGTGTACAGTAGTTCTTTCTGATCTGTCCATTCCCTGTGTAAAGCAGTTCGATCTGATCTGTCCATTCTGTGTACAGTAGTTCTATCTGATCTCTCCATTCCCTGTGTACAGTAGTTCTGTGATCTTCCATTCCCTGTGTACAGTAGTTCTATCTGATCTTTCCATTCCCTGTGTACAGTAGTTCTATCTGATCTCTCCATTCCGTGTACAGTAGTTCTATCTGATCTGCCCAATCCCTGTGTACAATAGTTCTATCTGATCTCTCCATTCCCGGTGTACAGTAGTTCTATCTGATCTGTCCATTCCCTGTGTACAATAGTTCTATCTCTACCTCTTCTCTCCATTCCCTGTGTACAGTTGTAAGGTTCGAAAATCCACGGCCGGATTTGAAACACCATAAGGACAAGAAAACTAACATGGGATCGTTCCATACACTAAATGAACATTTTTAGCCAAGTAAAAACAGGCTGGGAAAACGTGTGGGCGGATACAGACATTGTGGAGTCTGGCTCACAAGCGAGACAGAGGCACTGGCCAATGGGGAAAAAGTGCATTCTGGCAGGCCAATCAGGGGTCGAGTCGGGCCTGAAGTGGGGAAATCCTCAACCAATAAGGACTCCCCGGCCCAGTTTGAAAGTGACTTCCCCCCCCCCCCACCCAAATCAAACTACGAATGTGGGCCATTATCTACCTAATTAATATGGACAATAGCTCTGAATCAAAACTATGAATCACTACAGGAATGGCTCACTGACTCCCAGGACTATAACAAAGGACCCACAGACTTTCAGGCACCTATGTGCCCCGTAACAATACCTTGGTCCTCACACCTGCGGGTACCGGTGACATCTTCTGATTAAATATTCAAAGCTATCTCCCCGCCCAAACTTACACAATGGACCACCCACTGGGTTCGAGCGCAAAAAGACCAGAACTGAATTGAATACAAATATAGGACTCAGAACCACCAGAAAAAAGGGAGTTGTGAACCAAAAGGAGTTGTGGGCAGAGTTCATAGGGGAGGAAAGGTGTGGAGAGGAAAACTTGCAGAAAGGTGGAGAAAAACTGGGAGAACAGAGGTTGGAAAGAGTGTGTGGAGAAAAGGCTGCTGGCTGCTGGAGGGGGAATGCAGCTGGAGCAGTAGGAGAAAAACAGATTGGGGTCAGTTCTTGAAAGGGCTGCTGGCTGCTGGGTGGGGGGGAAAGGAGCTGAGAGAGTTTTGCAAACTTTGATTTTGGTTGAGCCTAAAAACCCACAAGCCAACCTCCTGGTTGGTAAGTGGCAGCAGGTGCTGGTGTTAGCCCTGAACACACTGGACAGGGTGAGAATAGCTGAAGCATCAGGCTGGGGCACGCAGAGCTGTGCAGACCTGGACACCTGGTTCAATAACCTGGATTCACAGCTGCAGTCTGACGATAACCGAGAGGCAGATAGAAGAAACCGACACAACATCGAGGAGGAAAACCGAACAACAACTTAAAGCCCACCACAGAGGGACCCCGAGCTGAAATAAGTGCCCCCAGAACCCCGGAGTTGATAGGATTGTGAGTACAGCCCAAACCCCCCTCACAGACTCAATTTAGGATAGGAATTGGTAGGAAGGGTGGGAGTGGGAGGTGTGGTTGTGTTTGAGTGGGATGTTTTAACCTCTTGTTCTCCCCTTCATGTTGCGAGATTTTTCGGGTTGTTGAATGAGATTTTGCCATTACTGCTATTTTATGACATCTTCCTATGCCCTCTATCTTTGTGTTTGCTATTCTAAATAAACAACATTAGCCATTTTGTACTCTTATCCACTGTGTCAGGTACCTCGTTACTCACACACCCTCATAAATCGTATGCACAGAACCCAAGTGGAGTGTGAATTCGAACCCACACCCCAAGCTCCCCTTACACAGTAGTTCTATCTGATCTCTCCATTCCCCTGTGCACAGTAGTTCTATCTGATCTCTCCATTCCGTGTGGACAATAGTTCTATCTGATCTGTCCATTCCCTGTGTACATTAGTTCTATCTGATCTGTCCATTCCATGTGTACATTAGTTCTATCTGATCTGTCCATTCCATGTGTACATTAGTTCTATCTGATCTGTCCATTCCATGTGTACATCAGTTCTATCTGATCTCTCCATTCCCTGTGTACAATACTTCTATCTGATCTGTCCATTCCCTTTGTACAGTACTTCTATCTGATCTATCCATTCCCTGTGTACATTAGTTCTATCTGATCTGTCCATTCCATGTGTACATTAGTTCTATCTGATCTGTCCATTCCATGTGTACATTAGTTCTATCTGATCTGTCCATTCCATGTGTACATCAGTTCTATCTGATCTCTCCATTCCCTGTGTACAATACTTCTATCTGATCTGTCCATTCCCTTTGTACAGTAGTTCTATCTGATCTGTCCATTCCCTGTGTACAGTAGTTCTATCGAATCGGACCATTCCGTTTACAGTAGTAGTATCTGATCTCTCCATTCCCGTGTACAGTAGTTCTATTTGATCTGTCCATTCCCTGTGTACAGTACTTCTATCTGTTCTGTCCATTCCATGTGCACATTAGTTCTATCTGATCTGTCCATTCCATGTGTACATTAGTTCTATCTGATCTCTCCATTCCCTGTGGACAATACTTCTATCTGATTTGTCCATTCCCTGTGTACAGTAGTTCTATCCGATCTGTCCATTCCCTGTATACAGTAGTTCTATCTGATCGGTCCATTCCGTGTACAGTAGTTCTATCTGATCTGTCCATTCCGTGTACAGTAGTGCTATCTGATCTGTCCATTCCCTGTGAACAGTAGTTCTATCTGATCTCTTCCTTCCCTGTGTACAGTAGTTCTATCTGATCTGTCCATTCCCTGTGTACAGTAGTTCTATCTGATCTCTCCATTCCCTGTGTACAGTAGTTCTATCTGATCTGTCCATTCCCCGTGTACAGTAGTTCTATCTGATCTCTCCATACCCCGTGTACAGTAGTTCTATCTGATCTATCCATTCCCTGTGTACAGTAGTTCTATCTGATCTCTCCATTCCCGTGTAGAGTAGTTCTATCTGATCTGTCCGTTCCCTGCGTACAGTAGTTCTATCTGATCTGTCCAATCCGTGTACAGTCGTTCTATCTGATCTGCCCATTCCGTGTACAGTAGTTCTATCTGATCTGTCCATTCCCTGTGTACAGTAGTTCTATCTGATCTCCCCATTCCCCGTGTACAGTAGTTCTATCTGATCTCGCCATTCCCGGTGTACAGTTGTTCTATCTGATCTGTCCATTCCATGTGTACAGCAGTTCTATCTGATCTCTGCATTCCCGTGTAGAGTAGTTCTATCTGATCTGTCCGTTCCCTGCGTACAGTAGTTCTTTCTGATCTGTCCATTCCCCCGTGTACAATAGTTCTAGCTGATCTGTCCATTCCGTGTACAGTAGTTCTATCTGATCTGTCCATTCCGTGTACAGTAGTTCTTTCTGATCTCCCCATTCCCTGTGTACAGTAGTTCTTTCTGATCTCCCCATTCCGTGTACAGCAGTTCGATCTGATCTCTCCATTCCGTGTACAGTAGTTCTATCTGATCTGTCCATTCCCCGTGTACAGTAGTTCTATCTGATCTCTCCATACACCGTGTACAGTAGTTCTATCTGATCTGTCCATTCCCTGTGTACAGTAGTTCTATCTGATCTCTCCATTCCCGTGTAGAGTAGTTCTATCTGATCTGTCCGTTCCCTGCGTACAGTAGTTCTATCTGATCTGTCCAATCCGTGTACAGTCGTTCTATCTGATCTGCCCATTCCCTGTGTACAGTAGTTCTATCTGATCTGTCCATTCCCCGTGTACAGTAGTTCTATCTGATCTCTCCGTTCCCTGTGTACAGTAGTTCCACCTGGTCTCTCCATTCCCTGTGTACAGTAGTTCTATCTGATCTCCCCATTCCCTGTGTACAGTAGTTCTTTCTGATCTGTCCATTCCCCCGTGTACAATAGTTCTATCTGATCTGTCCATTCCGTGTACAGTAGTTCTATCTGATCTGTCCATTCTGTGTACAGTAGTTCTTTCTGATTTCTCCATTCCCTGTGTACAGTAGTTCTATCTGATCTGTCCATTCCCTGTGTACAGTAGTTCTATCTGATCTGTCCATTCCGTGTACAGTAGTTCTTTCTGATCTCCCCATTCCCTGTTACAGTAGTTCTTTCTGATCTCCCCATTCCCTGTGTACAGTAATTCTATCTGATCTCCCCATTCCCTGTGTACCTAAGTTCTATCTGATCTGTTCATTCCGTGTACAGTAGTTCTATCTGATCTGTCCATTCCCCGTGTACAGTAGTTCAATCTGATCTCTCCATTCCCCGTGTACAGTAGTTCTATCTGATCTCGCGATTCCCGGTGTACAGTTGTTCTATCTGATCTGTCCATTCCCTGTGTACAGTAGTTCTATCTGATCTGTCCGTTCCCTGTGTACAGTAGTTCTGTCTGATCTGTCCATTTCCTGTGTACAGTAGTTCTATCTGATCGGTCCATTCCGTGTACAGTAGTTCTATCTGATCTGTCCATTCCGTGTACAGTAGTTCTATCTGATCTGTCCATTCCCTGTTACAGTAGTTCTATCTGATCTCTCCATTCCCTGTGTACAGTAGTTCTATCTGATCTGTCCATTCCATGTGTACAGCAGTTCTATCTGATCTCTCCGTTCCCTGTGTACAGTAGTTCCACCTGGTCTCTCCATTCTCTGTGTACAGTAGTTCTATCTGATCTGTCCATTCCCTGTGTACAGTAGTTCTTTCTGATCTGTCCATTCCCTGTGTAAAGTAGTTCTATCTGATCTCTCCATTCTGTGTACATTAGTTCTATCTGATCTTCCATTCCCTGTGTACAGTAGTTCTATCTGATCTGTCCATTCCCTGTGTACAGTAGTTCTATCTGATCTCTCCATTCCCTGTGTACATTAGTTCTATCTGATCTGTCCATTCCGTGTACAGTAGTTCTTTCTGATCTCCCCATTCCCTGTGTACAGTAGTTCTATCTGAGCTCCCCATTCCCTGTGTACAGTAGTTCTATCTGATCTGTCCATTCCGTGTACAGTAGTTCTTTCTGATCTCCCATTCCGTGTGTACAGTAGTTCTATCTGATCTCTGCATTCCGTGTACAGTAGTTCTATCTGATCTCCCCATTCCCTGTGTACAGTAGTTCTATCTGATCTCTCCATTCCGTGTACAGTAGTTCTATCTGATCTGTCCATTTCCTGTGTACAATAGTTCTATCTCTACCTGATCTCTCCATTCCCTGTGTACAGTTGCAAGGTTCGAAAATCCACGGTTGGATTTGAAACACCGTAAGGACAAGAAAACTAACATGGGATCGTTCCATACACTAAATGAACATTTTTAGCCAAGTAAAAGCAGGCTGGGAAAACGTGTGGGCGGATACAGACATTGTGGAGTCTGGCTCACAAGCGAGACAGAGGCACTGGCCAATGGGAAAAAGTGCATTCTGGCAGGCCAATCAGGGGTCGAGTCGGGCCTGAAGTGGGGAAATCCTCAACCAATAAGGACTCCCCGGCCCAGTTTGAAAATGACTTCCCCTCCCCCCCCAAATCAAACTACGAATGTGGGCCATTATCTACCTAATTAATATGGACAATAGCTCTGAATCAAGAACTATGAATCACTACAGGAATGGCCCACTGACTCCCAGGACTATAACAAAGGACCCACAGACTTTCAGGCACCTATGTGCCCCGTAACAATACCTTGGTCCTCACACCTGCGGGTACCGGTGACATCTTCTGATTAAATATTCAAAGCTACTCCCCGCCCAAACTTACACAATGGACCACCCACTGGGTTTGAGCGCAAAAAGACCAGAACTGAATTGAATACAAATATAGGACTCAGAACCACCAGAAAAAAGGGAGTTGTGAACCAAAGGAGTTGTGGGCAGAGTTCATAGGGGAGGAAAGGTGTGGAGAGGAAAACTTGCAGAAAGGTGGAGAAAAACTGGGAGAACAGAGGTTGGAAAGAGTGTGTGGAGAAAAGGCTGCTGGCTGCTGGAGGGGGAATGCAGCTGGAGCAGTAGGAGAAAAACAGATTGGGGTCAGTTCTTGAAAGGGCTGCTGGCTGCTGGGTGGGGGGGAAAGGAGCTGAGAGAGTTTTGCAAACTTTGATTTTGGTTGAGCCTAAAAACCCACAAGCCAACCTCCTGGTTGGTAAGTGGCAGCAGGTGCTGGTGTTAGCCCTGAACACACTGGACAGGGTGAGAATAGCTGAAGCATCAGGCTGGGGCACGCAGAGCTGTGCAGACCTGGACACCTGGTTCAATAACCTGGATTCACAGCTGCAGTCTGACGATAACCGAGAGGCAGATAGAAGAAACCGACACAACATCGAGGAGGAAAACCGAACAACAACTTAAAGCCCACCAAAGAGGGACCCCGAGCTGAAATAAGTGCCCCCAGAACCCCGGAGTTGATAGGATTGTGAGTACAGCCCAAACCCCCCTCACAGACTCAATTTAGGATAGGAATTGGTAGGAAGGGTGGGAGTGGGAGGTGTGGTTGTGTTTGAGTGGGATGTTTTAACCTCTTGTTCTCCCCTTCATGTTGCGAGATTTTTCGGGTTGTTGAATGAGATTTTGCCATTACTGCTATTTTATGACATCTTCCTATGCCCTCTATCTTTGTGTTTGCTATTCTAAATAAACATTAGCCATTTTGTACTCTTATCCACTGTGTCAGGTACCTCGTTACTCACCACCCTCATAAATCGTACGTACAGAACCCAAGGGGAGTGTGAATTCGAACCCACACCCCAAGCTCCCCTTACACAGCAGTTCTATCTGATCTCTCCATTCCCCTGTGCACAGTAGTTCTATCTGATCTCTCCATTCCATGTGGACAAACGTTCGATCTGATCTGTCCATTCCATGTGTACATTAGTTCTATCTGATCTGTCCATTCCATGTGTACATTAGTTCTATCTGATCTGTCCATTCCATGTGTACATTAGTTCTACCTGATCACTCCATTCCCTGTGTACAATACTTCTATCTGATCTGCCCATTCCCTGTGTACAGTACTTCTATCTGATCTGTCCATTCCATGTGCACATTAGTTCTATCTGATCTGTCCATTCCATGTGTACATCAGTTCTATCTGATCTCTCCATTCCCTGTGTACAGTAGTTCTATCTGATCTCTCCATTCCGTGTGGACAATAGTTTTATCTGATCTGTCCATTCCCTGTGTACATTAGTTCTATCTGATCTGTCCATTCCATGTGTACATTAGTTCTATCTGATCTGTCCATTTCCTGTGTACATTAGTTCTATCTGATCTGTCCATTCCATGTGTACAGTAGTTCTATCGAATCGGACCATTCCGTTTACAGTAGTTCTATCTGATCTCTCCATTCCCGTGTACAGTAGTTCTATTTGATCTGTCCATTCCCTGTGTACAGTAGTTCTATCTGATCTCTCCATTCCCGTGTACAGTAGTTCTATCTGATCTGTACATTCCAAGTGTACATTAGTTCTATCTGATCTGTCCATTCCATGTGTACATTAGTTCTATCTGATCTCTCCATTCCCTGTGGACAGTAGTTCTATCTGATCTGTCCATTCCATGTGTACATTAGTTCTATCTGATCTGTCCATTCCATGTGTACATTAGTTCTATCTGATCTCTCCATTCCCTGTGTACAATACTTCTATCTGAACTCTCCTTTCCCTGTGTACAGTACTTCTATCTGATCAGTCCATTCCATGTGCACATTAGTTCTATCTCATCTGTCCATTCCATGTGTACATTAGTTCTATCTGATCTCTCCATTCCCTGTGTACAGTAGTTCTAACTGATCTCTCCATTCCCTGTGTACAGTAGTTCTACCTGATCTGTCCATTCCGTGTATAGTAGTTCTATCTGATCTCCCCATTCCCTGTGTACAGTAGTTCTATCTGATCTGTCCGTTCCCTGTGTACAGTAGTTCTATCTGATCTTTCCATTCCCTGTGTACAGTAGTTCTATCTGATCTCTCTATTCCCTGTGTACAGTAGTTCTATCTGATCTGTCCATTCCCTGTGCACAGTAGTTCTATCTGATCTCTCCATTCCCAGTGTACAGTAGTTCTATCTGATCTGTACATTCCAAGTGTACAGTAGTTCTATCTGATCTGTCCATTCCCTGTGTACAGTAGTTCGATCTGATCTGTCCATTCCCCCGTGTACAATAGTTTTATCTGATCTGTCCATTCCATTCCGTGTACAGTAGTTCTATCTGATCTGTCCATTCTCTGTGTACAGTAGTTCTATCTGATCTGTCCATTCCCTGTGTACAGTAGTTCTATCTGATCTCTCTATTCCGTGTACAGTAGTTCTATCTGATCTGCCCAATCCCTGTGTACAGTAGTTCTATCTGATCTGTCCATTCCCTGTGTACAGTAGTTCTATCTGATCTCCCCATTCCCTGTGTACCTTAGTTCTATCTGATCTGTTCATTCCGTGTACAGTAGTTCTATCTGATCTGTCCATTCCCCGTGTACAGTAGTTCTATCTGATCTCTCCATTCCCCGTGTACAGTAGTTCTATCTGATCGCCATTCCCGGTGTACAGTTGTTCTATCTGATCTGTCCATTCCCTGTGTACAGTAGTTCTATCTGATTTGTCCATTCCCTGTTTACAGTAGTTCTATCCGATCTGTCCATTCCCTGTATACAATAGTTCTATCTGATCTCTCCATTCCCGTGTACAGTAGTTATATCTGATCTGTCCGTTCCCTGTGTACAGTAGTTCTGTCTGATCTGTCCATTCCCTGTGTACAGTAGCTCTATCTGATCGGTCCATGCCCTGTGTACAGTAGTTCTATCTGATCTGTCCATTCCGTGTACAGTTGTTCTATCTGATCTGTCCATTCCCTGTGTACAGTAGTTCGATCTGATCTGTCCTTTCCCTGTGGACAGTCGTTCTATCTGATCTCACAATTCCCTGTGTACAGTAGTTCTATCTGATCTCTCCATTCCCTGTGTACAGTGGTTCTGTCTGATCTGTCCATTCCATGTGTACAGCAGTTCTATCTGATCTCTCCGTTCCCTGTGTACAGTAGTTCCACCTGGTCTCTCCATTCCATGTGTACAGTAGTTCGATCTGATCTCCCCATTCACTGTGTACAGTAGTTCTATCTGATCTGTCCATTCCGTGTACAGTAGTTCGATCTGATCTGTCCATTCCCTGTGTACAGTAGTTCTTTCTGATCTGTCCATTCCGTGTACAGTAGTTCCACCTGGTACTCTCCATTCCATGTGTACAGTAGTTCTATCTGATCTCCCCATTCCCTGTGTACAGTAGTTCTATCTGATCTGTCCATTCCCTGTGTACAGTAGTTCTATCTGATCTGTCCATTCCCTGTGTACAGTAGTTCTATCTGATCTCTCCATTCCCTGTGTACAGTAGTTCTATCTGATCTGTCCGTTCCCTGTGTACAGTAGTTCTATCTGATCTGTCTATTCCCTGTGTACAGTCGTTCTATCTGATCGGTCCATTCCCTGTGTACAGTAGTTCTATCTGATCTCTCCATTCCCCGTGTACAGTAGCTCTATCTGATCTGTCCATTCCGTGTACAGTAGTTCTATCTGATCTGTCCATTCACTGCGTACATTAGTTCTATCTAATCTCCCCATACCCTGTGTACAGTAGTTCTATCTGATCTGTCCATTCCCTGTGTCCTGTAGTTCTATCTGATCTCCCCATTCCCTGTGTACAGTAGTTCTATCGGATCTCTCCATTCCCTGTGTACAGTAGTTCTATCTGATCTCTCCATTCCCTGTGTACAGTAGTTCTATCTGATCTGTCCATTCCCCGTGTACAGTAGTTCTATCTGATCTCTCCATACCCCGTGTACAGTAGTTCTATCTGATCTGTCCAGTCCGTGTACAGTAGTTCTATCTGATCTGTCCAATCCGTGTACAGTCGTTCTATCTGATCTGCCCATTCCCTGTGTACAGTAGTTCTATCTGATCTCTCCATTCCCTGTGTACAGTAGTTCTATCTGATCTCTCCATTCCCTGTGTACAGTAGTTCTATCTGATCTCCCCATTCCCTGTGTACAGTAGTTCTATCCGATCTGTCCATTCCCTGTGTACAGTAGTTCTATCTGATCTCCCCATTCCCTGTGTAGAGTAGTTCTGTCTGATCTGTCCATTCCCTGTGTACAGTCGTTCTATCTGATCGGTCCATTCCCCGTGTACAGTAGTTCTATCTGATCTGTCCATTCCCTGTGCACAGTAGTTCTATCTGATCCGTCCATTCCCTGTGTACAGTATTTCGATCTGATCTGTCCTTTCCCTGTGTACAGTAGGTCTATCTGATCTCTCCATTCCCTGTGTACAGTAGTTCTATCTGATCTCTCCATTCCCCGTGTACAGTAGCTCTATCTGATCTGTCCATTCCCTGTGTACAGTAGTTCTATCTGATCTGTCCATTCCCTGTGTACAGTACTTCTATCTAATCTGTCCATTCCATGTGTACAGTAGTTCTTTCTGATCTGTCCATTCCCTGTGTACAGTAGTTCCATCTGGTCTCTCTATTCCCTGTGTACAGTAGTTCTATCTGATCTCCCCATACCGTGTACAGTAGTTCTATCTGATCTCTCCATTCCGTGTGTACAGTAGTTCTATCTGATCTGTCCATTCCATATGTACAGTAGTTCTATCTGATCTCTCCATTCCCCGTGTACAGTAGCTCTATCTGATCTGTCCATTCCCTGTGTACAGTAGCTCTATCTGATCTGTCCATTCCCTGTGTACAGTAGTTCTATCTGATCTGTCCATTCCCTGTGTACAGTAGTTCTATCTGATCTCTCCGTTCCCTGTGTACAGTAGTTCCATCTGGTCTCTCTATTCCGTGTACAGTAGTTCTATCTGATCTCCCCATACCCTGTGTACAGTAGTTCTATCTGATCTCTCCATTACGTGTGTACAGTAGTTCTATCTGATCTGTCCATTCCATGTGTACAGTAGTTCTATCTGATCTCTCCATTCCCCGTGTACAGTAGCTCTATCTGATCTGTCCATTCCCTGTGTACAGTAGTTCTATCTGATCTGTCCATTCCCTGTGTACAGTAGTTCTATCTAATCTGTCCATTCCGTGTGTACAGCAGTTCTATCTGATCTCTCCGTTCCCTGTGTACAGTAGTTCCATCTGGTCTCTCTATTCCGTGTACAGTAGTTCTATCTGATCTGTCCATTCCATGTGTACATTAATTCTATCTGATCTGTCCATTCCATGTGTACATTAGTTCTATCTGATCTCTCCATTCCCTGTGTACAATACTTCTATCTGATCTGTCCATTCCCTGTGTACAGTAGTTTTTTCTGATCTGTCCATTCCCTGTATACAGTAGTTCTATCTGATCTGTCCATTCCCTGTATACAGTAGTTCTATTGAATCGGACCATTCCCTTTCCAGTAGTTCTATCTGATCTCTCCATTCCCGTGTACAGTAGTTCTATTTGATCTGTCCATTCCCTGTGTACAGTAATTCTATTTGATCTCTCCATTCCCATGTACAGTAGTTCTATCTGATCTGTACATTCCAAGTGTACATTAGTTCTATCTGATCTGTCCATTCCATGTGTACATTAGTTCTGCCTGATCTCTCCATTCCCTGTGTACAGTAGTTCTATCTGATCTGTCCATTCCGTGTACTGTAGTTCTATCTGATCTGTCCATTCCCTGTGCACAGTAGTTCTATCTGATCTGTCCATTCCGTGTACAGTAGTTCTATCTGATCTGTCCATTCCCTGTGTACAGTAGTTCGATCTGATCTGTCCTTTCCCTGTGTACAGTAGTTCTATCTGATCTCACAATTCTGTGTACAGTAGTTCTATCTGATCTGTCCATTCCATGTGTACAGTAGTTCTATCTGATCTGTCCATTCCCTGTGTACAGTAGTTCTATCTGATCTCCCCATTCCCTGTGTACCTTAGTTCTATCTGATCTGTCCATTCCCCATGTACAGTAGTTCTATCTGATCTCTCCATTCCCCGTGTACAGTAGTTCTATCTGATCGCCATTCCCGGTGTACAGTTGTTCTATCTGATCTGTCCATTCCCTGTGTACAGTAGTTCTATCCGATCTGTCCATTCCCTGTATACAATAGTTCTATCTGATCTCTCCATTCCCGTGTACAGTAGTTATATCTGATCTGTCCGTTCCCTGTGTACAGTAGTTCTGTCTGATCTGTCCATTCCCTGTGTACAGTAGCTCTATCTGATCGGTCCATGCCCTGTGTACAGTAGTTCTATCTGATCTGTCCATTCCGTGTACAGTAGTTCTATCTGATCTGTCCATTCCCTGTGTACAGTAGTTCGATCTGATCTGTCCTTTCCCTGTGGACAGTAGTTCTATCTGATCTCACAATTCCCTGTGTACAGTAGTTCTATCTGATCTCTCCATTCCCTGTGTACAGTGGTTCTGTCTGATCTGTCCATTCCATGTGTACAGCAGTTCTATCTGATCTCTCCGTTCCCTGTGTACAGTAGTTCCACCTGGTCTCTCCATTCCATGTGTACAGTAGTTCGATCTGATCTCCCCATTCACTGTGTACAGTAGTTCTATCTGATCTGTCCATTCCGTGTACAGTAGTTCGATCTGATCTGTCCATTCCCTGTGTACAGTAGTTCTTTCTGATCTGTCCATTCCCTGTGTACAGTAGTTCCACCTGGTACTCTCCATTCCATGTGTACAGTAGTTCTATCTGATCTTGCCGTTCCCTGTGTACAGTAGTTCTATCTGATCTGTCTATTCCCTGTGTACAGTCGTTCTATCTGATCGGTCCATTCCCTGTGTACAGTAGTTCTATCTGATCTCTCCATTCCCCGTGTACAGTAGCTCTATCTGATCTGTCCATTCCCTGTGTACAGTAGTTCTATCTGATCTGTCCATTCACTGCGTACATTAGTTCTATCTAATCTCCCCATACCCTGTGTACAGTAGTTCTATCTGATCTGTCCATTCCCTGTGTCCTGTAGTTCTATCTGATCTCCCCATTCCCTGTGTACAGTAGTTCTATCGGATCTCTCCATTCCCTGTGTACAGTAGTTCTATCTGATCTCTCCATTCCCTGTGTACAGTAGTTCTATCTGATCTGTCCATTCCCCGTGTACAGTAGTTCTATCTGATCTCTCCATACCCCGTGTACAGTAGTTCTATCTGATCTGTCCAGTCCGTGTACAGTAGTTCTATCTGATCTGTCCAATCCGTGTACAGTCGTTCTATCTGATCTGCCCATTCCCTGTGTACAGTAGTTCTATCTGATCTCTCCATTCCCTGTGTACAGTAGGTCTATCTGATCTCTCCATTCCCTGTGTACAGTAGTTCTATCTGATCTCTCCATTCCCCGTGTACAGTAGCTCTATCTGATCTGTCCATTCCCTGTGTACAGTAGTTCTATCTGATCTGTCCATTCCCTGTGTACAGTAGTTCTATCTAATCTGTCCATTCCATGTGTACAGTAGTTCTTTCTGATCTGTCCATTCCCTGTGTACAGTAGTTCCATCTGGTCTCTCTATTCCGTGTACAGTAGTTCTATCTGATCTGCCCAATCCCTGTGTACAGTAGTTCTATCTGATCTGTCCATTCCCTGTGTACAGTAGTTCTATCTGATCTCTCCATTCCCTGTGTACCTTAGTTCTATCTGATCTGTTCATTCCGTGTACAGTAGTTTTATCTGATCTGTCCATTCCCCGTGTACAGTAGTTCTATCTGATCTCTCCATTCCCCGTGTACAGTAGCTCTATCTGATCTGTCCATTCCCTGTGTACAGTAGTTCTATCTGATCTGTCCATTCCATGTGTACATTAATTCTATCTGATCTGTCCATTCCATGTGTACATTAGTTCTATCTGATCTCTCCATTCCCTGTGTACAATACTTCTATCTGATCTGTCCATTCCCTGTGTACAGTAGTTTTTTCTGATCTGTCCATTCCCTGTATACAGTAGTTCTATCTGATCTGTCCATTCCCTGTATACAGTAGTTCTATCGAATCGGACCATTCCGTTTCCAGTAGTTCTATCTGATCTCTCCATTCCCGTGTACAGTAGTTCTATTTGATCTGTCCATTCCCTGTGTACAGTAATTCTATTTGATCTCTCCATTCCCATGTACAGTAGTTCTATCTGATCTGTACATTCCAAGTGTACATTAGTTCTATCTGATCTGTCCATTCCATGTGTACATTAGTTCTGCCTGATCTCTCCATTCCCTGTGTACAGTAGTTCTATCTGATCTGTCCATTCCGTGTACAGTAGTTCTATCTGATCTGTCCATTCCCTGTGCACAGTAGTTCTATCTGATCTGTCCATTCCGTGTACAGTAGTTCTATCTGATCTGTCCATTCCCTGTGTACAGTAGTTCGATCTGATGTGTCCTTTCCCTGTGTACAGTAGTTCTATCTGATCTCACAATTCTGTGTACAGTAGTTCTATCTGATCTCTCCATTCCCTGTGTACAGTAGTTCTATCTGATCTGTCCATTCCATGTGTACAGTAGTTCTATCTGATCTGTCCATTCCCTGTGTACAGTAGTTCTATCTGATCTCCCCATTCCCTGTGTACCTTAGTTCTATCTGATCTGTTCATTCCGTGTACAGTAGTTCTATCTGATCTGTCCATTCCCCGTGTACAGTAGTTCTATCTGATCTCTCCATTCCCCGTGTACAGTAGTTCTATCTGATCGCCATTCCCGGTGTACAGTTGTTCTATCTGATCTGTCCATTCCCTGTGTACAGTAGTTCTATCTGATTTGTCCATTCCCTGTGTACAGTAGTTCTATCCGATCTGTCCATTCCCTGTATACAATAGTTCTAGCTGATCTCTCCATTCCCGTGTACAGTAGTTATATCTGATCTGTCCGTTCCCTGTGTACAGTAGTCCTGTCTGATCTGTCCATTCCCTGTGTACAGTAGCTCTATCTGATCGGTCCATGCCCTGTGTACAGTAGTTCTATCTGATCTGTCCATTCCGTGTACAGTAGTTCTATCTGATCTGTCCATTCCCTGTGTACAGTAGTTCGATCTGATCTGTCCTTTCCCTGTGGACAGTAGTTCTATCTGATCTCACAATTCCCTGTGTACAGTAGTTCTATCTGATCTCTCCATTCCCTGTGTACAGTGGTTCTGTCTGATCTGTCCATTCCATGTGTACAGCAGTTCTATCTGATCTCTCCGTTCCCTGTGTACAGTAGTTCCACCTGGTCTCTCCATTCCATGTGTACAGTAGTTCGATCTGATCTCCCCATTCACTGTGTACAGTAGTTCTATCTGATCTGTCCATTCCGTGTACAGTAGTTCGATCTGATCTGTCCATTCCCTGTGTACAGTAGTTCTTTCTGATCTGTCCATTCCCTGTGTACAGTAGTTCCACCTGGTACTCTCCATTCCATGTGTACAGTAGTTCTATCTGATCTCCCCATTCCCTGTGTACAGTAGTTCTATCTGATCTGTCTATTCCCTGTGTACAGTCGTTCTATCTGATCGGTCCATTCCCTGTGTACAGTAGTTCTATCTGATCTCTCCATTCCCCGTGTACAGTAGCTCTATCTGATCTCCCCATTCCCTGTGTACAGTAGTTCTATCCGATCTGTCCATTCCCTGTGTACAGTAGTTCTATCTAATCTCCCCATACCCTGTGTACAGTAGTTCTATCTGATCTGTCCATTCCCTGTGTCCTGTAGTTCTATCTGATCTCCCCATTCCCTGTGTACAGTAGTTCTATCTGATCTGTCCATTCCCTGTGCACAGTAGTTCTATCTGATCCGTCCATTCCCTGTGTACAGTAGTTCGATCTGATCTGTCCTTTCCCTGTGTACAGTAGGTCTATCTGATCTCTCCATTCCCTGTGTACAGTAGTTCTATCTGATCTCTCCATTCCCTGTGTACAGTAGTTCTATCTGATCTGTCCATTCCCTGTGTACAGTAGTTCTATCTAATCTGTCCATTCCATGTGTACAGTAGTTCTTTCTGATCTGTCCATTCCCTGTGTACAGTAGTTCCATCTGGTCTCTCTATTCCCTGTGTACAGTAGTTCTATCTGATCTCCCCATACCGTGTACAGTAGTTCTATCTGATCTCTCCATTCCGTGTGTACAGTAGTTCTATCTGATCTGTCCATTCCATGTGTACAGTAGTTCTATCTGATCTCTCCATTCCCCGTGTACAGTAGCTCTATCTGATCTGTCCATTCCCTGTGTACAGTAGTTCTATCTGATCTGTCCATTCCCTGTGTACAGTAGTTCTATCTAATCTGTCCATTCCCTGTGTACAGCAGTTCTATCTGATCTCTCCGTTCCCTGTGTACAGTAGTTCCATCTGGTCTCTCTATTCCGTGTACAGTAGTTCTATCTGATCTCCCCATACCCTGTGTACAGTAGTTCTATCTGATCTCTCCATTCCGTGTGTACAGTAGTTCTATCTGATCTGTCCATTCCATGTGTACAGTAGTTCTATCTGATCTCTCCATTCCCCGTGTACAGTAGCTCTAACTGATCTGTCCATTCCCTGTGTACAGTAGTTCTATCTGATCTGTCCATTCCGTGTACAGTAGTTCTATCTAATCTGTCCATTCCGTGTGTACAGCAGTTCTATCTGATCTCTCCATTCCCTGTGTACAATACTTCTATCTGATCTGTCCATTCCCTGTGTGCAGTAGTTTTTTCTGATCTGTCCATTCCCTGTATACAGTAGTTCTATCTCACCTGTCCATTCCCTGTATACAGTAGTTCTATCGAATCGGACCATTCCGTTTCCAGTAGTTCTATCTGATCTCTCCATTCCCGTGTACAGTAGTTCTATTTGATCTGTCCATTCCCTGTGTACAGTAATTCTATTTGATCTCTCCATTCCCATGTACAGTAGTTCTATCTGATCTGTACATTCCAAGTGTACATTAGTTCTATCAGAACTGTCCATTCCATGTGTACATTAGTTCTGCCTGATCTCTCCATTCCCTGTGTACAGTAGTTCTATCTGATCTGTCCATTCCGTGTACAGTAGTTCTATCTGATCTGTCCATTCCCTGTGCACAGTAGTTCTATCTGATCTGTCCATTCCGTGTACAGTAGTTCTATCTGATCTGTCCATTCCCTGTGTACAGTAGTTCGGTCTGATGTGTCCTTTCCCTGTGTACAGTAGTTCTATCTGATCTCACAATTCTCTGTGTACAGTAGTTCTATCTGATCTCTCCATTCCCTGTGTACAGTAGTTCTATCTGATCTGTCCATTCCATGTGTACAGCAGTTCTATCTGATCTCTCCGTTCCCTGTGTACAGTAGTTCCACCTGGTCTCTCCATTCCCTGTCTACAGTAGTTCTATCTGATCTCCCCATTCCCTGTGTACATTAGTTCTATCTGATCTGTCCATTCCGTGTACAGTAGTTCTATCTGATCTGTCCATTCGCTGTGTACAGTAGTTCTTTCTGATCTGTCCATTCCCTGTGTAAAGTAGTTCTATCTGATCTCTCCATTCCGTGTACATTAGTTCTATCTGATCTTACATTCCCAGTGTACAGTAGTTCTATCGGATCTCTCCATTCCCTGTGTACAGTAGTTCTATCTGATCTCTCCATTCCCCGTGTACAGTAGTTCTATCTGATCTCTCCATACCCCGTGTACAGTAGTTCTATCTGATCTGTCCATTCCGTGTACAGTAGTTCTATCTGATCTGTCCATTCCCTGTGTACAGTCGTTCTATCTGATCGGTCCATTCCCTGTGTACAGTAGTTCTATCTGATCTGTCCATTCCCTGTGCACAGTAGTTCTATCTGATCCGTCCATTCCCTGTGTACAGTAGCTCTATCTGATCTGTCCATTCCCTGTGTACAGTAGTTCTATCTGATCTGTCCATTCCCTGTGTACAGTAGTTCTATCTAATCTGTCCATTCCATGTGTACAGTAGTTCTTTCTGATCTGTCCATTCCCTGTGTACAGTAGTTCCATCTGGTCTCTCTATTCCCTGTGTACAGTAGTTCTATCTGATCTCTCCATTCCGTGTGTACAGTAGTTCTATCTGATCTGTCCATTCCATGTGTACAGTAGTTCTATCTGATCTCTCCGTTCCCTGTGTACAGTAGTTCCATCTGGTCTCTCTATTCCGTGTACAGTAGTTCTATCTGATCTCCCCATACCCTGTGTACAGTAGTTCTATCTGATCTATCCATTCCCTGTGTACAGTAGTTCTATCTGATCTGTCCATTCCATGTGTACATTAATTCAATCTGATCTGTCCAATCCATGTGTACATTAGTTCTATCTGATCTCTCCATTCCCTGTGTACAATACTTCTATCTGATCTGTCCATTCCCTGTGTACAGTAGTTTTTTCTGATCTGTCCATTCCCTGTATACAGTAGTTTTATCTAATCTGTCCATTCCCTGTGTACAGCAGTTCTATCTGATCTCTCCGTTCCCTGTGTACAGTAGTTCCATCTGGTCTCTCTATTCCGTGTACAGTAGTTCTATCTGATCTCCCCATACCCTGTGTACAGTAGTTCTATCTGATCTCTCCATTCCGTGTGTACAGTAGCTCTATCTGATCTGTCCATTCCATGTGTACAGTAGTTCTATCTGATCTCTCCATTCCCCGTGTACAGTAGCTCTATCTGATCTGTCCATTCCCTGTGTACAGCAGTTCTATCTGATCTCTCCGTTCCGTGTACAGTAGTTCCATCTGGTCTCTCTATTCCGTGTACAGTAGTTCTATCTGATCTGTCCATTCCATGTGTACATTAGTTCTATCTGATCTCTCCATTCCCATGTACAGTAGTTCTATCTGATCTGTACATTCCAAGTGTACATTAGTTCTATCTGATCTGTCCATTCCATGTGTACATTAGTTCTGCCTGATCTCTCCATTCCCTGTGTACAGTAGTTCTATCTGATCTGTCCATTCCGTGCACAGTAGTTCTATCTGATCTGTCCATTCCCTGTGCACAGTAGTTCTATCTGATCTGTCCATTCCGTGTACAGTAGTTCTATCTGATCTGTCCATTCCCTGTGTACAGTAGTTCGATCTGATCTGTCCTTTCCCTGTGTACAGTAGTTCTATCTGATCTCACAATTCTCAGTGTACAGTAGTTCTATCTGATCTCTCCATTCCCTGTGTACAGTAGTTCTATCTGATCTGTCCATTCCATGTGTACAGCAGTTCTATCTGATCTCTCCGTTCCCTGTGTACAGTAGTTCTATCTGATCTCCCCATTCCCTGTGTACATTAGTTCTATCTGATCTGTCCATTCCGTGTACAGTAGTTCTATCTGATCTGTCCATTCGCTGTGTACAGTAGTTCTTTCTGATCTGTCCATTCCCTGTGTAAAGTAGTTCTATCTGATCTCTCCATTCCGTGTACATTAGTTCTATCTGATCTTACATTCCCTGTGTACAGTCGTTCTATCTGATCTTTCCATTCCCTGTGTACAGTAGTTCTATCTGATCTCTCCATTCCCTGTGTACAGTAGTTCTATCTGATCTCCCCATTCCCTGTGTACAGTAGTTCTATCTGATCTGTCCATTCCGTGTACAGTAGTTCTATCTGATCTCTCCATTCCCTGTGTACAGTAGCGCTATCTGATCTGTCCATTCCTTGTGTACAGTAGTTCTATCTGATCTGTCCATTCCCTGTGTACAAAAGTTCTATCTGATCTGTCCATTCACTGTGTACAGTTGTTCTATCTGATCTCTCCATTACCCTGTGTACAGTAGTTCTATCTGATCTCCCCATTCCCTGTGTACCTTCGTTCTATCTGATCTGTCCATTCCGTGCAGTGGTTCTATCTGATCTGTCCGTTCCCTGTGTACAGTCGTTCTATCTGATCTGTCCATTCCCTGTGTACAGTAGTTCTATCTGATTTCTCCATTCCCGGTGTACAGTAGTTCCATCTGATCTCTCCATTCCCATGTACAGTAGTTCTATCTGATCTGTCCGTTCCCTGTGTACAGTAGTTCTTCTGATCTGTCTATTCCCTGTGTACAGTCGTTCTATCTGATCGGTCCATTCCCTGTGTACAGTAGTTCTATCTGATCTGTCCATTCCCTGTGTACAGTAGTTCTATCTGATCTGTCCATTTCCTGTGTACAGTAGTTCTATCTGATCTGTCCATTCCCTGTGCACAGTAGTTCTATCTGATCTGTCCATTCCGTGTACAGTAGTTCGATCTGATCTGTCCTTTCGCTGTGTACAGTAGGTCTATCTGATCTCTCCATTCCCTGTGTACAGTAGTTCTATCTGATCTCTCCATTCCCCGTGTACAGTAGTTCCATCTGGTCTCTCTATTCCGTGTACAGTAGTTCTATCTGATCTCCCCATACCCTGTGTACAGTAGTTCTATCTGATCTGTCCATTCCATGTGTACAGTAGTTCTATCTGATCTGTCCATTCTGTGTACAGTAGTTCTATCTGATCTCCCCATTCCGTGTACAGTAGTTCTATCTGATCTGCCCATTCCGTGTACAGTAGTTCTATCTGATCTCCCCATTCTGTGTACAGTAGTTCCATCTGATCTGTCCATTCCATGTGTACAGTAGTTCTATCTTATCTCCCCATTCCCTGTGTACAGTAGTTCTATCTGATCTGTCCGTTCCGTGCAGTAGTTCTATCTGATCTGTCCATTCCCTGTGTACAGTAGTTCTATCTGATCTCTCCATTCCGTGTACAGTAGTTCTATCTGATCTGTCCATTCCCTGTGTACAGTTGTTCTATCTGATCTCTCCATTCCGTGTACAGTAGTTCTATCTGATCTCCCCATTCCCTGTGTACAGTAGTTCTATCCGATCTGTCCATTCCCTGTGTACAGTAGTTCTATCTGATCTGTCCATTCCGTGTACAGTAGTTCTTTCTGATCTCCGCATTCCCTGTGTACAGTAGTTCTAACTGATCTCCCCATTCCCTGTGTACAGTAGTTCTATCTGATCTGTCCATTCCCTGTGTACCGTAGTTCTATCTAATCTGTCCATTCCCTGTGTACAGTAGTTCTATCTGATCTCCCCATTCCCTGTGTACAGTAGTTCTATCTGATTTGTCCATTCCCTGTGTACAATAGTTCTATCTCTACCTGATCTCTCCATTCCCTGTGTACAGTTGTAAGGTTCGAAAATCCACGGCCGGATTTGAAACACCGTAAGGACAAGAAAACTAACATGGGATCGTTCCATACACTAAATGAACATTTTTAGCCAAGTAAAAGCAGGCTGGGAAAACGTGTGGGCGGATACAGACATTGTGGAGTCTGGCTCACAAGCGAGACAGAGGCACTGGCCAATGGGGAAAAGTGCATTCTGGCAGGCCAATCAGGGGTCGAGTCGGGCCTGAAGTGGGGAAATCCTCAACCAATAAGGACTCCCCGGCCCAGTTTGAAAATGACTTCCCCCCTCCCCCCCAAATCAAACTACGAATGTGGGCCATTATCTACCTAATTAATATGGACAATAGCTCTGAATCAAAACTATGAATCACTACAGGAATGGCCCACTGACTCCCAGGACTATAACAAAGGACCCCCAGACTTTCAGGCACCTATGTGCCCCGTAACAATACCTTGGTCCTCACACCTGCGGGTACCGGTGACATCTTCTGATTAAATATTCAAAGCTATCTCCCCGCCCAAACTTACACAATGGACCACCCACTGGGTTTGAGCGCAAAAAGACCAGAACTGAATTGAATACAAATATAGGACTCAGAACCACCAGAAAAAAGGGAGTTGTGGACCAAAAGGAGTTGTGGGCAGAGTTCACAGGGGAGGAAAGGTGTGGAGAGGAAAACTTGCAGAAAGGTGGAGAAAAACTGGGAGAACAGAGGTTGGAAAGAGTGTGTGGAGAAAAGGCTGCTGGCTGCTGGAGGGGGAATGCAGCTGGAGCAGTAGGAGAAAAACAGATTGGGGTCAGTTCTTGAAAGGGCTGCTGGCTGCTGGGGGGAAAGGAGCTGAGAGAGTTTTGCAAACTTTGATTTTGGTTGAGACTAAAAACCCACAAGCCAACCTCCTGGTTGGTAAGTGGCAGCAGGTGCTGGTGTTAGCCCTGAACACACTGGACAGGGTGAGAATAGCTGAAGCATCAGGCTGGGGCACGCAGAGCTGTGCAGACCTGGACACCTGGTTCAATAACCTGGATTCACAGCTGCAGTCTGACGGTAACCGAGAGGCAGATAGAAGAAACCGACACAACATCGAGGAGGAAAACCGAACAACAACTTAAAACCCACCACAGAGGGACCCCGAGCTGAAATAAGTGCCCCCAGAACCCCGGAGTTGATAGGATTGTGAGTACAGCCCAAACCCCCCTCACAGACTCAATTTAGGATAGGAATTGGTAGGAAGGGTGGGAGTGGGAGGTGTGGTTGTGTGAGTGGGATGTTTTAACCTCTTGTTCTCCCCTTCCCTGTTGCGAGATTTTTCGGGTTGTTGAATGAGATTTTGCCATTACTGCTATTTTATGACATCTTCCTATGCCCTCTATCTTTGTGTTTGCTATTCTAAATAAACATTAGCCATTTTGTACTCTTATCCACTGTGTCAGGTACCTCGTTACTCACCCACCCTCATAAATCGTACGTACAGAACCCAAGGGGAGTGTGAATTCGAACCCACACCCCAAGCTCCCCTTACACAGTAGTTCTATCTGATCTCTCCATTCCGTGTGGACAATAGTTCTATCTGATCTGTCCATTCCCTGTGTACATTAGTTCTATCTGATCTGTCCATTCCATGTGTACATTAGTTCTATCTGATCTGTCCATTCCCTGTGTACAGTAGTTTTTTCTGATCTGTCCATTCCCTGTATACAGTAGTTCTATCTGATCTGTCCATTCCCTGTATATAGTAGTTCTATCGAATCGGACCATTCCGTTTACAGTAGTTCTATCTGATCTCTCTATTCCCGTGTACAGTAGTTCTATTTGATCTGTCCATTCCCTGTGTACAGTAATTCTATCTGATCTCTCCATTCCATGTACAGTAGTTCTATCTGATCTGTACATTCCAAGTGTACATTAGTTCTATCTGATCTGTCCATTCCATGTGTACATTAGTTCTGCCTGATCTCTCCATTCCCTGTGTACAGTAGTTCTATCTGATCTGTCCATTCCGTGTACAGTAGTTCTATCTGATCTGTCCATTCCCTGTGCACAGTAGTTCTATCTGATCTGTCCATTCCGTGTACAGTAGTTCTATCTGATCTGTCCTTTCCCTGTGTACAGTAGTTCTATCTGATCTCACAATTCTCTGTGTACAGTAGTTCTATCTGATCTCTCCATTCCCTGTGTACAGTAGTTCTATCTGATCTGTCCATTCACTGTGTACAGTAGTTCTATCTGATCTGTCCATTCCGTGTACAGTTGTTCTTTCTGATCTGTCCATTCCGTGTACAGTAGTGCTATCTCATCTCTCCATTCCCTGTATACAGTAGCGCTATCTGATCTGTCCATTCCTTGTGTACAGTAGTTCTATCTGATCTGTCCATTCCCTGTGTACAATAGTTCTATCTGATCTGTCCATTCACTGTGTACAGTTGTTCTATCTGATCTCTCCATTACCCTGTGTACAGTAGTTCTATCTGATCTCTCCATTCCGTGTACAGTTGTTCTATCTGATCTGTACATTCCTGTGTACAGTAGTTCTATCTGATCTCTCCATTCTCTGTGTAGAGTAGTTCTATCTGATCTGTCCATTACTTGTGTACAGTAGTTCTATCTGATCTCTCCATTCCCTGTGTACAGTAGTTCTCTGATTAATTCCCTGTGTACAATAGACTAATTTCTTTCAGTTCCTCATTGTCGCTAGACCCTTGGTTCTCCACTATTTCAGGGAGGTTTTCATGTGTTCTAATGTGTTACTACGTCCTTAATAATAGATTCTAGCATGTGTGTTTTTCCGAGAAGACTGACACAAAGTATTTGTTTAATTTCTCTGTCATTTCCTTATTCCCCATTATAATTCCTCCTGTCTCAGCCTGTAAGGGACATTTACTTTTGCCAATCTTTTCCTTTTTATGTACCTATAGAAGCTTTTACACTCTGTTTTTATGTCTCTCGCTAGCTTACTCTCATTCTATTTCCCTTTTTTTAAATCAATTTCTTGGTCTTCCTTTGCTGAATTCTAAAATCCTCCCAATCCTCAGGCTTACTGCTCTTTTTGGCAACATTATAAAAGTCACTTTCTTTGTTCTAATACTGTCTTTAACTTCTCTCGTTAGCCACGGTTGGACCACTTTTCCTGTGGGTTTTTTTGTGCCTTAAAGGAATGTATATTTGCTGTAAATTATGTATTAATTTTTTTAATGCTAGCCATTGCTTGCCTCCCATCATACCTTTTAATGTAGTTTCGCAATTTACCTTCGCCAACTCCCCCTCATACCCAAGTAGTTTCCTTTGTTTAGCTTTAAGACCCGAGTTTTGATTTAACTAAATCACTTGCAAACTTAATGTAAAATTCTATCATATTATGGTCACTCTTCCCTGAGGGCCCTTTTACTGCAAAGTTATTAATTAATCCTTTCTCATTGCACAATACTAGATCTAAAATAGTCTGCTCTCTCGTTGGCTCAACATAATGATCCAGAAAACCATCTTGTGTACATTCCATGAATTCGTCCTCCACACTATTACTGCAAATTTGTTTGCCCAGTCTATATGTAGATTAAAAACCCCCATGATTACTGTATTACCCTCGTTACATGCCCCTCTAATTCCCTGATTTATACTCTGCCCTACATTACCATTACTGTTTGGGGGCCTATAAACAATTCCCATCGATGTTTTCTGCCCCATGCTGTTTCTTAGCTCCAACCAAACTGATTCTACTTCTTGATTTTCCGAGCTAAGACCCTTTCTCTCTCCTATCTTTATCCCATCCTTTATTATCAGGGCTACCCCCTCCTCCTTTTCCATTTTGCCTATCTCTTCTAAAGTTAAGTAACGGTGAATATTTAGTTCCCAACCGTGGTCACTTTGCAACCACATCTCCGTAATGGCTATTAGATCAAACCTATTACTTTCCATGCACTAATGATTCATCTATTTTCTTACAAATGCTTCACGCATTTAGATATACTGCCTTTAGCTCTGACTTTTTTCTATATTTCCCTGATGTCACCTTAGTCACTGATGCCCTATAGCCTTTGTTACTCTCTCTGTCTCTTCCTGACCCGCTCTGCTTATTTTTGCCCAAAACTCTGCTTTGCTCTGGAACCTCGACATTTCTTTCTGCTTTTAAATTTACTCATTCCTGAATCCTTCCACTCCCCCCTCCCCCGCCGCCTTCATTAGTTTAAAGCCCTGTCTACTGCCCTAGTTATTCGATTCGCCAGGACACTGGTTCCAGCCTGGTTCAAGTGGCGCTCGTTCCAACGGAGCAGCTCCCTCTTTCCCCAATACTGGTGCCTGTGTCCCACCACTCTGAGCCACGCATTTAACTTTCTAATCTGCTTGTTCCTATACCAATTGGCGCGTGGCTCAGGTAACAATCCAGAGATTATTACATTTGAGGTTCTGCTTTTTCATTTGGACCCCAACTCCCCAAACTCTTTCAGCAGAACCTCATTCCTAGTTCTACCTATGTCATTGGTTCCTACGTGGACCATGACAACTGGATCCTCCTCTTCCCACTCAAGGTCTTCTCTAGCAGATCGAGGAGATGTTTTTAACCCTGGCACCGGGCCGGCAACACAACCTCTGGAACTCCCGGTCACGGCTGCAGAGAACAGTATCTATCCCCCTGACTACTCTGTCCCCGACCACAACTACATTCCCCTTCACTCCCCCCACTTGAGTGGCCTCCTGCACCATGGTGCCATGGTCAGCCAGCTCATCCATCCTGCAGGCTTTTCCCTCATCCACACAGGCAGCAAAAACCTCCTACCTGTTAGACAAGGACAAAGGCTGAGGCTCGTGGGGTCCCCTTACCTGCCTGAGTTGCAGTGACACCCTCCTGTACCTGACCACTGCCTACCTTAATATTAGATGAAATAAGCATAGTGATATAGGAAGTATTAAGGGGCTTAGCAGCTTTGAAAGAGGATAAATGCCCAGGCCCGGGATAAAATGTATCATAGGCTGTAAAGAGTAGCAAAAGAGGAAATAGCAGAAGCTCTGACCATCATTTTCCAATCCTCTCTGGCTACAGATGTGGTGCCAGAGGACTGGAGGATTGCTAATGTTGTACCTTTGTTTAAAAAAGGAGAAAGGGATAGACCGAGTAATTACAGGCCAGTCAGCCTAAACTCTGGTGGGAAAATTATTGGAAAAAATCCTGAGGGGCAGGATGAATCTTCATTTAGAAAGACACGGATTAATCGAGGACAATCAGCACGGATTTGGTAAGGGAAGGTCATGTCTGACTAACTCGATTGAACTTTTCAAGGAGGTAACCAGGAGGGTCGATGAGGGCAGTGTGTACGATGTAGTGTATATGAACTTTAGTAAAGCTTTTGATAAGGTCCCACATGGCAGACTGGTCACGAAAGTAAAAGCCCATGGGATCCAGGGCAAAGTGACAAGTTGGATCCAAAATTGGCTCAGAGGCAGGAAGCAAAGGGTAATGGTTCATGGGTGTTTTTGTGACTGGAAGACTATTTCCAGTGGGGTTTCGCAGGGCTCAGTACTGGGTCCCTTGCTTTTTGTGGTATATATCAATGATTTAGACTTGAATGTTGGGGGTTTGATTAAGAAGTTTGCAGATGATCCAAAAATTGGCCGTGTGGTTGATAATGAAGAAGAAAGCTGTAGACTGCAGGAAGATATCAATGAACTGGTCAGATGGGCAGAACAGCGGCAAATGGAATTCAATCCAGAGGGAATTGTGAGGTAATACATTTGGGGAGGGCTAACAAGGCAAGGGAATACACATTAAATGGGAGGACACTGAGAAGTGTAGAGGAACAGAGGGACCTTGGAGTGTAGGTCCACAGATCCCTGAAGGTAGCAGGCCAGGTAGATAAGGTGGTTAAGAAGGCATATGGAATACTTGTCTTTATTAGCTGAGACATGGAATACAAAAGCAGGGAGGTTATGCTTGAACTCTATAAAACACTAGTTAGGCCACAACTAGAGTACTGCGTCTAGTTCTGGTCACATTACAGGAAAGATGTGATTGCACTGGAGAGGATACAGAACAGATTTACGAGGATGCTGCCTGGACTGGAGAATTTTGGCTATGAGGAAAGATTGGATAGGCTGGGTCTGTTTTCTTTGAAATAGAGAAGGCTGAGGGGAGACCTTATTGAGGTGTATAAAATTATGAGGGGGCCTGGATAGAGTGGATAGGAAGGATCTATTTCCCTTAGCAGAGAGGTCACCAACCAGGGGCATAGATTTAAAGTAATTGGTAGAAGGTTTCAAGGGGATGTGAGGGTAAATTTCTTCACCCAGAGGGTGGTGGGGGTCTGGAACTCACTGCCCTCACATTTAAAAAGTACTTGGATATGCACTTGAAGTGCCGTAACCAAGAGTTGGAAAGTACGATTAGGCTGGATAGCTCTTTGTCGGCCGGCGCAGACACGGTGGGCCGAAATGGCCTCCTTCCATGCTGTAAATTTCTATGATTCTCACCTAAGGGGTGTGACTGCCTCCTGGATCAAAGTGTCCAGGTAACTCTTCCCCTCCCTGATGCCCCACAATGTCTGCACCTCAGACTCCACAGCTCAACAACTCCGAGCTGAAGTTGCTCAAGATACAGGCACTTACTGTAATGAGAGAGGATTAATTAGCAATCTCGTTGTGCGAGGCCCCTTGGGGAAGAGTGACCATAATATGGTGGAATTCTGCATTAGGATGGAGAATGAAATAGTTAATTCAGAGACCATGGTCCAGAACTTAAAGAAGGGTAACTTTGAAGGTATGAGGCGTGAATTGGCTAGGATAGATTGGCGAATGATACTGAAGGGGTTGACTGTGGATGGGCAATGGCAGACATTTAGAGACCGCATGGATGAACTACAATTGTACATTCCTGTCTGTCGTAAAAATAAAAAAGGGAAGGTGGCTCAACCGTGGCTATCAAGGGAAATCAGGGATAGCATTAAAGCCAAGGAAGTGGCATACAAATTGGCCAGAAATAGCAGCGAACCCAGGGACTGGGAGAAATTTAGAACTCAGCAGAGGAGGACAAAGGGTTTGATTAGGGCAGGGAAAATGGAGTACGAGAAGAAATTTGCAGGGAACATTAAGACGGATTGCAAAAGTTTCTATAGATATGTAAAGAGAAAAAGGTTAGTAAAGACAAACGTAGGTCCCCTGCAGTCAGAATCAGGGGAAGTCATAACGGGGAACAAAGAAATGGCGGACCAATTGAACAAGTACTTTGGTTCGGTATTCACTGAGGAGGACACAAACAACCTTCCGGATATAAAAGGGGTCGGAGGGTCTAGTAAGGAGGAGGAACTGAGGGAAATCCTTATTAGTTGGGAAATTGTGTTGGGGAAATTGATGGGATTGAAGGCCGATAAATCCCCAGGGCCTGATGGACTGCATCCCAGAGTACTTAAGGAGGTGGCCTTGGAAATAGTGGATGCATTGATAGTCATTTTCCAACATTCCATTGACTCTGAATCAGTTCCTATGGAGTGGAGGGTAGCCAATGTAACCCCACTTTTTAAAAAAGGAGGGAGAGAGAAAACAGGGAATTACAGACCGGTCAGCCTGACATCGGTAGTGGGTAAAATGATGGAATCAATTATTAAGGATGTCATAGCAGTGCATTTGGAAAGAGGTAATATGATAGGTCCAAGTCAGCATGGATTTGTGAAAGGGAAATCATGCTTGACAAATCTTCTGGAATTTTTTGAGGATGTTTCCAGTAGAGTGGACAAGGGAGAACCAGTTGATGTGGTATATTTGGACTTTCAGAAGGCTTTCGACAAGGTCCCACACAAGAGATTAATGTGCAAAGTTAAAGCACATGGGATTGGGGGTAGTGTGCTGACATAGATTGAGAACTGGTTGTCAGACAGGAAGCAAAGAGTAGGAGTAAATGGGGACTTTTCAGAATGGCAGGCAGTGACTAGTGGGGTACTGCAAGGTTCTGTGCTGGGGCCCCAGCTGTTTACACTGTACATTAATGATTTAGACGAGGGGATTAAATGTAGTATCTCCAAATTTGCAGATGACACTAAGTTGGGTGGCAGTGTGAGCTGCAAGGAGGATGCTGTGAGGCTGCAGAGCGACTTGGATAGGTTAGGTGAGTGGGCAAATGCATGGCAGATGAAGTATAATGTGGATAAATGTGAGGTTATCCACTTTGGTGGTAAAAACAGAGAGACAGACTATTATCTGAATGGTGACAGATTAGGAAAAGGGGAGGTGCAAAGAGACCTGGGTGTCATGGTACATCAGTCATTGAAGGTTGGCATGCAGGTACAACAGGCGGTTAAGAAAGCAAATGGCATGTTGGCCTTCATAGCGAGGGGATTTGAGTACAAGGGCAGGGAGGTGTTGCTACAATTGTACAGGGCCTTGGTGAGGCCACACCTGGAGTATTGTGTACAGTTTTGGTCTCCTAACTTGAGGAAGGACATTCTTGCTATTGAGGGAGTGCAGCGAAGGTTCACCAGACTGATTCCCGGGATGGCGGGACTGACCTATCAAGAAAGACTGGATCAACTGGGCTTGTATTCACTGGAGTTCAGAAGAATGAGAGGGGACCTCATAGAAACGTTTAAAATTCTGACGGGGTTAGACAGGTTAGATGCAGGAAGAATGTTCTCAATGTTGGGGAAGTCCAGGACCAGGGGACACAGTCTAAGGATAAGGGGGAAGCCATTTAGGACCGAGATGAGGAGGAATTTCTTCACCCAGAGAGTGGTGAACCTGTTGAATTCTCTACCACAGAAAGTTGTTGAGGCCAATTCACTAAATATATTCAAAAAGGAGTTAGATGAAGTCCTCACTACTAGGGGGATCAAGGGGTATGGTGAGAAAGCAGGAATGGGGTACTGAAGTTGCATGTTCAGCCATGAACTCATTGAATGGCGGTGCAGGCTAGAAGGGCCGAATGGCTTACTCCTGCACCTATTTTCTATGTTTCTATGTTTCTACTGCAAATGTGGTTGTCCGGGATCACAATGCTCTCCACAAACTCCCACATGCTGCAGTTGTGGCACACCCACCTGCCCTGCTATCCCTATATGACCGTGTTCTATTTAATTAACTGTAATTACATTTGTATTTAAGTAACTTATTTTCCAGTTTAGTTCTTTGACTTCTTAATTGATCTTCTGGATTAAGTAATGGGTAATGAAATTAAGTATCTACCTGTAACACAAAGCACTACAAATAGTGTAGGCAAAAAGCAGCAACTCCTTCCCCGAATTCCCACTGTGCAAATAAATCACTCTTTACATCCACTCTGTGCAGACCAGTTCTATCTGATCTGCCCATTCCCCCGTCTACAGTAGTTCTGGAGATCAGGCTCTATTGTATGCGTCTAGATCTAGCTCTGTCAAGTTCGTGTGGTAGCTGGTGTGCACCCCACGTTAAAAGAATTCATGCACAGGCATCTTCCACCCTTTGAAACTAAGTTCGGGACCTGGAACAACAGGACCCTCATGGACAACCCCAACAGCGTCAAACCGGAATGTCGTACTACTATCATTGCCAAGGAACTCAGATGTTTTGACATCGACATTGCCACCTTGAGCGACACGGCGGGCAGGAGGTCAGCTCAAGGAACAAGGTGGTGGCTACACCTTCTTCTGGAAAGGCAAACCAGAAGCAGAACGTCGCCTCCATGGGGTAGGCTTCGCCGTAAAAAATTAGCTGGTTTAGCATCTTAAAGATTCCCCTTATGGGATAAACGAAGGTCTCGTGGCCCTTCGGCTCACTCTAACCCGGAACCAGTGCACTACGGTCATCAGCACGTACGCCCCAACATCGGAAGCTACAGACTAGGCCAAAGGGGAATTCTACTCCAGTCCTGTCCCGAGTCCCAACGTGTGACAAGCTGATCGTCCTCAGCGACTTTAATGCCAGAGTTGGAAAGGACACCGACCTCTGGAGCAGGTTGATTGGCAGGGAGAGGGTAGGGAAAACCAACTCCAACGGTATCCTCCTCCTGATGAAATGCTCAGAACATAGTCTTGTCATAACCAACACCTTGTTTTGTCAGAAAGACAAGTACAAAACCTCCTGGCAACACCCTTGCTCCAAGCACTGGCACCTGCGAGACTATGTCATCGTCCGAGCGAGGAACCGCAAGGACGTCCGCATCACTCACGCCATGACAGGAGCCGACGGTTGCTGGACTGACCACCGCCTAATCCGCTCTGATATCTCCATCAATGTAGCCTCAAAAACAGCGGGGGCAGCAGAAATGCTGCGGCACTCAAAAACCCTGCAAAGAAAGCCCTATTCAGCCAATGCCTCACCGCCAACCTGACGACCTCCGATGAACCGGAGCCGCAGAGTGCCCACAGCAACTGGTCTGCCCTCAAGTCCACCATAATTAGCACCTGCGAAGAGACTCTTGGTTACTCTACCAGAAAACATCAAGACTGGTTCGATGAGAACCAGGAGATAATAAACCGCAAACACAAGGCATTTTTGAATTGGAAACAACACAACTCGAGTGAAAGAAAGCAGACCTACAAACAACTGAAGGACGAGGTCCAACAAAAAACTCGGGACCTAAAGATGGTGGATGGAGAAAGCACAGGAGATCCAGCAACTAGCCGACAATCATGACGTGCGTGGATTTTTTAGCGCAGTCAAGACCACCTACGGCCCAAGCATTCAAGATCCTACCCCATTGCTGGCCAAGAACGGAGAGGTGCTCATCAGGGACAGAGAGGCAATCAGTGCCCACTGGAGGGAGCACTTTGAGGATCTCCTTAACCAGCAGATTGGAAAACTGCAAATGTAACGCCCCTATTTAAAAAAGGAGGCAGACAAAAAGCAGGAAACTATAAACCAGTTAGCCTAACATCTGTGGTTGGGAAAATGTTGGAGTCCATTATTAAAGAAGCAATAGCAAGACATTTGGAAAAGCATAATTCGGTCAGGCAGAGTCAGCATGGATTTATGAAGGGGAAGTCATGTTTGACAAATTTGCTGGAGTTCTTTGAGGATGTAACGAACAGCGTGGATAAGGGGGAACCAGTGGATGTGGTGTCTTTGAACTTCCAGAAGGCATTTGACAAGGTGCCACATAAAAAGTTACTGCACAAGATAAAAGTTCACGGGGTTGGGGGTAATATATTAGCATGGATAGAGGATTGGCTAACTAACAGAAAACAGAGAGTCGGGATAAATGGTTCATTCTCGGGTTGGCAACCAGTAACTAGTGGGGTGCCAAAGGGATCAGTGCTGGAACCCCAACTAGTTACAATCTGTATTAACAACTTGGAAGAAGGGTCTGAGTGTAACGTAGCCAAGTTTGCTGACGATACAAAGATGGGAGGAAAAGCAATGAGTGAGGACACAAAAAATCTGCAAAAGGACAGACAGGCTAAGTGAGTGGGCAAAAATTTGGCAGATGGAGTATAATGTTGGAAAGTGTGAGGTCATGCACTTTGGCAGAAAAAAAACAAAGAGCAAGTTATTATTTAAATGGAGAGATTGCAAAGTGCCGCAGTACAGCGGGACCTGGGGGTACTTGTGCATGAAACACAAAAGGATAGAATGCAGATACATCAAGTGATCAGGAAGGCCAATGATATCTTGGCCTTTATTGCAAAGGGGATGGAGTATAAAAGCAGGGAAGTCTTACTATAGCTATGTAAATATTGGTGAGGCCACACCTGGAATACTGCGTGCAGTTTTGGTTTCCATATTTACGAAAGGATATACTTGCTTTGGAGACAGTTCAGAGATGGTTCACTAGGTTGATTCCAGGGATGAGGGGGTTGACTTATGAAGAAAGGTTGAGTAGGTTGGGCCTCTACTCATTGGAATTCAGAAGAATGAGAGGTGATCTTATTGAGACATATAAGATTATGAGGGGGCTTGACAGGGAGGGTGAAGAGAGGATGATTCCATTGATGGGGGAGACTAGAACTAGAGGGCACAATCTTAGAATAAGGGGCCACCCGTTTAAAACAGAGATGAGGAGAAATTTGTTCTCTCAGAGGGTTGTAAATCTGTGGAATTCGCTGTCTCAGAGAGCTGTAGAAGCTGGGACATTGAATAAATTTAAGACAGAAATAGACGGTTTCTTAAATCGATAAGGAGATAAGGGGTTATGGGGAGCGGGCAGGGAAGTGGAGCTGAGTCCATGATCAGATCAGCCATTATCTTATTGAATGGCGGAGCAGGCGCGAGGGGCTGTATGGCCTACTCCTGTTCCTATTTCTTATGAGATTCTATCTTCGACATGAGTGTCCACGACTCCATCCCACAGTATGCTAACCGTCACCATCTCAGCACAACCCCAGCCCGGCACAAGGTTGAAAGGACCATCCGACAACTGAAGAACAAGTCATCAGGAAAGATGGAATCCCCGCCAAAATAGTAAAGCGTGGAGGAGAAGTACTCTTGGCATGAATCCATGACCTCATCTCTCTTATCTGGAAGGGGGAGAGCATGCCAGGAGATCTCAAGAGACGCCATAATCGTGACCATCTTCAAGAAGGGTGACAAGTCAGACTGCGGTAATGACAAAGGAGTTTCCCTGCTGTCTGCCACAGGGAAAATCATCGCAAGAATCCTCCTCAATCATCTCCTCTCAGTGGCTGAGAGCTTCTCCCAGAGTCACAATGCAGATTCTGCCCACTAAGGGGCACAATGGGCATGATCTTCACTGCGTGATAAATCCAAGAAAAATGTAGGGAGCAGCATCAACCTCTGTACATGGCCTTCTTTGATCTCACAAAAGCCTTCGACTCGGTCAACCGCGAGGGATTATGGAGTGTCCTTCTCAAATTCGGCTGTCCTCAAAAAATTTTTCACCATCCTCCGCCGACATGCAAGCCGTGATTCTTACCAATGGATCCACCACAGACCCTATACAAGTCAAGACCGGGGTCAAGCAAGGCTGAGTCATCGCACCAACGCTCTTCTCAATCTTCCTCGCTGCAATGTTTCATCTCGCCTTTGACAAGCTCCCCACTGGAGTGGAGTTAATCTACAGGACAAGTGGGAAATTTCTGCTTCCAAAGCTTCCAGTCCAGATTCAAGGTTTTTCCAACCTCTCATTAAATTACAATACTCAGATGACACTTGCATTTGTGCACAGTCGGAGTCCGAACTCCAAACCCCAAACCATCGTTGACAACCTTCACTGAAGCGTACGAGCGTGTGGGCCTTCCGTTAAACATCAGTAAGACAAAGGTTCTATACCAACCTGCCCCTGCCAGACAGCACTGCTTCCCGATTATCAAGCTCCATGACGAGGCCTTGGACAGTGTGGACCACTTCCCATACCTTGGACGCCTACTGTCAGCAAGGACAGACATCGATGACAAAGTCCAATACTGCCTTCAGTGCGCCAGTGCAGCCTTTGGCCACCTGAGGAAAAGAGTGTTCGAAGCCCAGGATCTCAAACCCGGCACCAAGCTCATGGTCTACAGAGTAGTGATACCCACCCTCCTGTATGCTATGTACAGTAGGCACCTCAAACCACTGCAGAAATACCAGCAACCTCCGCAAAATCCTGCAAATGAATTGCCAGGATAGGTGCACCAACATCAGCGTTCTCTCTCAGGCCAACATCCTCAGCATCAAGGCATTGACCATGCTCGATCAGCTCCGATGGGCGGGTCACATTGTCCACATGCCCGATACTAGACTCCCAAAACAAGCGCTCTACTCCGAGCTGTGGCATGGTAGGCAAGCTCCAGGAGGGCAGAGAAAACGCTTTAAGGACACCCTCAAAGTCGCTTTAAAAAAATGTAATATCCCCACCGACTCTTGGGAATCCCTGGCCCAAGACTGCTCAAAGTGGAGGAGAAGCATCCGGTAAGGCGCCGAACACCTCGAGTCTCTTTGTCGGGAGCACACGGAAGCCAGGTACAAACAGCGGAACGAGCGCATGATAACCCAAGCCCCCCAGCCACCTGCCCCACCTGTGACAGAGACGAAAGAATCCATTAGTCTCATCAGTCACCTTAGAACTCACATTAGTGTGGAAGCAAGTCATCCTCGACTCCGGGGGACTGACTAAGAAGACAGCAGTTCTCTCTGATCTGTCCATTCCCTTCTGCGTGCAGTCGCTCCATCAGGACCTGTCCATTCACCAGGCCCAGGATCTCCAGCCTCCCTCAAGTCCAAATTGGCTGGATGGATTGGCAACTCTGGTTGGACATATTCTTAGACCCCCAGCCCCCACACGGTTAAGCAGCCTTTACCCCATCGCCAATGTTTTAACAAACAAAAGTGCTAAAAGAAATGAGCTCGGAGCTAGTTTGCTGAATGCCCATGGTGTTTCTCGCTCCAACACCGAGCCTCCAGGGCCCAGATTCACCACACTTCCTGTGTCCGTCCAACTTCTTGTTCTCCACCTTGCCTCCCCCTTAACTATTCTCCTCCTTTTCCCTCACTCACTGTCACTGTCTCTGTCTCTGTCTCTGTCTCTCTCTCACATTCCCTTTCTCCTCTTTGCCCTAACAAAAGATGGCGGCGGTGACCTTTGCCCTCCCCGGGGATCAGGTGACCGCAGCGCCGCCAATCAGCGGCCGGGGAGCGGGAGCGCGCGCGGGGCGGGAGCGGGCGGACAATCGGAAGCTCGCGCCCGGCCCCGGCTGGTCAGCTCGTTAACTGGCTGCTTCAGTGGTTGCTTGGCTGGTTAAGTGAGTGGTTCGCTCATTAAGTGATTGCTTGGCTTGTTAAGTACTAGGTTGACTGGTTAAACATTTGGTTAGATTGTTAATTGGTTGATTGGCTGGTTAAGCAATTGGTTAGCTGGTTCAATGGTTGGTTAATTGGTTGTTGCCTGGTTAAGTGATTGGTTGGCTGGTTACGCATAGTTAGCTGGTTAAGAGATTGGTTGGCTGGTTAAGTGATTAGTTAACTAGTTACGCACAGTTAGCTGGTTAAGTGATTGGTTGGCTGGTTACGCACAGGTCAAGTAATTGGTTGGCTGGTTACGCACGGTTAGCTGGTTAAGTGATTGGTTGGCTGGTTACGCACGGTTAGCTGCCCTCTTGACCATCCCTGATTATAATCGCTCCACCATCGCCTTCTGCTGCCTGGGCCCCATGCTCTGGAACTCCCTCCCTGAACCTCTCCATTAAATGTCCCTCTTTGACCAAGCTTTTGGTCAATTGCCGTAATTCCTTTAATGTGGCTTGGTGTCAAATTTATTGTCTTATAACACTCCTGTGAAGCGCCTTGCGACATTTCACTACATTAAAGGGGCTATATAAATACAAGTTGTTTTGTTGTTGACTGGTTAAGTACTTGTTACAATGGTGGCTGCAGAATATATCCTGCGGGATTGGTGAGAATTGTGGGAACACGGAGAGACGATGGGCAGTATTGAGAAATATCGGGAGAGGTAAGTAGGGAAAATCGGGAGAGACCAGGACCAGGGAACTGGAATAGCCACTGTAAAATACTGCGGAACCAGGAGAGACTGCAGGGAGAGTAAGAGAACAAATTTTCCCAATTTCCAATAATTTGTCCTAACTAACCGGGGTCATGGCTGAGGTTCTGTTTACCTGCTTTCCTGAATCGGTATCTGCAGAAGGGTTAATGCAGCGAGAGCAACAACCTCAGCAATAATTCAATGCGAATGAATGTTTTATAGGACAGATAAGGTGAGAGGCGTCTCATTGTCAGCGAGAGAGCGAGACAGACTGAGTCGGGATAGCCACTGGCAGGTGCTGCCAATCTCCACGCTGATCGAACGGACCCCTTTACCTGCCGAAAAAGGAAGATTTTATATTGCAGCTCCAAAGGTAAGGTGACACTTAGAATCGAGACAATGCAGACATCTGCTACGCGATAAAATACCAGTCCTCTGCAAGCCGGGTGTCAGGTAGTTTCCTGCAAACCAGGATCCAGGCCGTAGACACTTCCCTGTCTTCCGGCAAGCTGCGAGGTTGGTGCGGAACGTGGTATGAGGCGATGATTTGGCCGATTTGGTATACACCGTGAGCGGGATCAGAAGCGTATTCCAGTGATCCTTCTCACTGTGTTTTCATTATATTGTACACTGAGCATGATCTGGCAAAGAACTGAAATTCTGTTCCAAGTGTGCACTCGCCAACTGTCCCATAAGCTCACCGATTCCACGCCCGGTCTGTGCTGACCTCTGATTGAGCTCTGTGCGAGACTTCAGTCACCCTGGCTGAGCAGCGAGCAAAAAAATAGCTCGGGGTTCCTGCCCCTGATCACTGCTCAGAGCCCAGGGATTTTTAAAATTCATTTTTGGGATGTGGGCCAAATGGTGCCAAATGGTGTATACTTCAATGCAAGGGGTCTAGGGAATAGACCTACTTGGGAGTATGATATTATAGCTGTTACTGAGACTTGGCTGAAAGAAGGGCAGATTTGGCAGCTCAACATTCCTGGTTACAGGGTTTTCAGACGGGATAGAGAGGGGAATAAAAAAGGAAGGGGTCGCAGTATTAATTAAAGAAACAATTACAGCTGTAAGGAGGGATGATATGTTAGAAGGATCATCAAATGAGGCCATACAGGTTGAATTGAAGAAGAAAAAAGGGCGATCATACTGCAAGGAGTGTACTATAGGCACCCAAACAGTCAGAGAGAGATAGAAGAGTAAATATGTGGGCAAATTTCTGAGAAGTGTGAAAACTATAGAGCAGTAATAGTATGGGATTTCAACTACTCTAATATTAAACTGGGATAGAATTACTGTGTAAGGTATAGAGGGTGCAGAATTCCTAAAATGCGTTCAGGAGAATGTTTTCAGTCAGTATGTAGCAAGCCCAACAACGGAGGGGGCAGTTCTGGATTTGGTTTTAGGGAATGAAGCTGGGCAGGTGGAAGGGGTATCAGTGGGAGAGCATTTTGATGCTAGTGATCATAATTCAGTTAGATTTAGGGTAGTTATGGAAAAGGACAAAGATTGACCAGGAATAAAAGTTCTCAATTGGGGGAAAGCCAATTTTGCGAAGCTGAGAGCTGATTTAGCCAAAGTGGACTGGAAACGGCTACTTGATGGTAAATCAGTGTCAGAGCAGTGGGAGGCATTCAAGGAGGAGCTCTGGAGGGTACAGAACAAGTATGTTCCCTTAAAGAAAAAGGGTGGGACTAACAAATCTAGACCCCCCCCCCCCCCCAGACGTCAAGGGACATACGGGGTAGGATAAAGAAAAAAAGGGAGGCATATGACAGATACCGAGGGCCCAGTACTGCAGAAACAAACCCTCGAGGAGTAGAGAATGTCCAGGGGTGAGATTAAAAAGGAAATTAGGAAAGCAAAGATAGAGCATGAAAAAATGTTGGCAAATAAAATCAGGGAAAACCCAAAGATGGTTTATAAATACATTAAGAGCAAGAGAATAACTAAAGAAGGGTATTAGAGACCATACAGTTAATCTGTGGTTGGGAAGATGTGGGTATGGTACGTAATGAACGCTTTGTGTCTGTTTTCACAAAAGAGAGGGGCGATGCAGACATTGCAATCAGGGAGGAGGAGTGTGAAATATTAGCTAAAATAAACACAGTTTGAGGGGAAGTATTGACAGGTCTAGCAGCTTTGAAAGTGGATAACTCCCCAGGCCTGGATAAAATGTATTCCAGGCTGCTAGAAAAAGAGGAAATAGCAGAGGCTCTGACCATCATTTTCCAATCCTCTCTGGCTACAGGTGTGATGCCATAGGACTGGAGGATTGCTAATGTTGTACCTTTGTTTAAAAAGGGAGAAAGGGATAGACCGAGTAATTACAGGCCAGTCAGCCTAACCTCAGTGGTGGGAAAATTATTGGAAAAAATCCTGAGGGACAGGATAAATCTTCATTTGGAAAGACACGGATTAATCAAGGACAGTCAGCATGGATTTGTTAAGGGAAGGTCGTGTCTGACTAACTTCATTGAATTTTTTGAGGAGGTAACACGGAGGGTCGATGAGGGCAGTGCGTTTGATGTAGTGTATATGGATTTTAGCAAAGCTTTTGATCACCCCCTGTGCTCGCTGACCTACATTGGCTCCCGGTTAAGCAACAACTCGATTTTAAAATTCTCATCCTTGTTTTCAAATCCTTGTATGGCCTCAGCCCCTCCCTATCTCTGTAATCTCCTCCAGCCCCACAACCCTGAGAGGTCTCTACCCTACTCCAATTCTGGCCTCTTGAACAAGGCTGATTTCCATCACTCCACCATCAGCTGCCTGGGCCCCAAGCTCTGGAACTCCCTCCCTAAACCTCTCCGTCTCTCTAACAATCTTTCCTCCTTTAAGTCACCTATTTTGGTCACCTGCCCTAATTTCTCCTTGTGTGGCTCGGTGTCAAATTTTGTTTGATTATGCTCCTGTGAAGCACCTTGGGACATTTTACTACATTAAAGGCATTACATAAATACAAGTTGTTGTTGTTGATACAAACAGTTACACTGAGTCTTAACATCTGCAACAGTCAGTACTAGGTTTTGTGCTGCCGGAGTTAGATACAGCGTAAAGCTCCCTCTACACTTTCCCATCAAACACTCCCAGGGCAGGTACAACATGGGGTTAGATACAGAGTAAAGCTCCCTCTACACTGTCCCATCAAACACTCCCAGGGCAGGTACAGGGGGTTAGATACAGAGTAAAGCTCCCTCTACACTGTCCCATCAAACACTCCTAGGGCAGGTACAGGGGGTTAGATACAGAGTAAAGCTCCCTCTACACTGTCCCATCAAACACTCCCAGGGCAGGTACAGCATGGGGTTCGATACAGAGTAAAGCTCCCTCTGCACTGTCCCATCAAACACTCCCAGGGCAGGTACAGCATGGGGTTAGATACAGAGTAAAGCTCCCTCTACACTGTCCCATCAAACACTCCCAGGGCAGGTACAGGGGGTTAGATACAGAGTAAAGCTCCTTCTGCACTGTCCCATCAAACACTCCCAGGGCAGGTACAGCACGGGGTTAGATACAGCGTAAAGCTCCCTCTACACTTTCCCATCAAACACTCCCAGGGCAGGTACAGCATGGGGTTAGATACAGAGTAAAGCTCCCTCTACACTGTCCCATCAAACACTCCCAGGGCAGGTACAGGGGGTTAGATACAGAGTGAAGCTCCCTCTACACTGTCCCATCAAACACTCCCAGGGCAGGTACAGCACGGGGTTAGATACAGAGTAAAGCTCTCTCTACACTGTCCCATCAAACACTCCCAGGGCAGGTACAGCACGGGGTTAGATACAGAGTAAAGCTCCCTCTACACTTTCCCATCAAACACTCCCAGGGCAGGTACAGGGGGTTAGATACAGAGTAAAGCTCCCTCTGCACTGTCCCATCAAACACTCCCAGGGCAGGTACAGGGGGTTAGATACAGAGTAAAGCTCCCTCTACACTGTCCCATCAAACACTCCCAGGGCAGGTACAGCATGGGGTTAGATACAGAGTAAAGCTCTCTCTACACTGTCCCATCAAACACTCCCAGGGCAGGTACAGCATGGGGTTAGATACAGAGTAAAGCTCCTTCTGCACTGTCCCATCAAACACTCCCAGGGCAGGTACAGCACGGGGTTAGATACAGAGTAAATCTCCCTCTACACTGTCCCATCAAACACTCCCAGGGCAGGTACAGCACGGGGTTAGATACAGAGTAAATCTCCCAGACCCAAGTCCAGGTGAATCCAGATTGAGTCTATTTAAAGCCAATCAATATGAGACTGAGATGAGGAGAAACCTCTTCACTCAGAGAGTTGTTAACCTGTGGAATTCTCTACTGCAGAAAGTTGTTGATGCCAGTTCATTGGATATATTCAAAAGGGAGTTAGATGAGGCCCTTATGGCTAAAGGGATCAAGGGGTATGGAGAGAAAGCAGGAAAGGGGTACTGAGGGAATGATCAGCCATGATCTTATTGAATGGTGGTGCAGGCTTGAAGGGCCGAATGGGCCCAAGTTTCCACACGCGCCTAGAACGGCGCAGTCCCGACCTGGACGCCCGTTTTTCGCGCCACAAAGTGCGCCTAAAAAAATCCTCGGAATTCTCCACCTCCCTGTAGGTCCTCTGGCCCTCGGCGCAGCCGGCACGAGCTGTGGGGGGGCGGAGCCAGGTCCCTGCGCTGAAAACAGTGCCGGGACCTCTGCACAAGCGCGCTACAGTCGGCACGCAAGTGCAGTAGCTCCAGGCGCCGAACTGTGTGGGAGGGGCCCGAAGTACGCAGCCCCTAGCCCTGGCCCAATGGCCTCACTGGGGCTGCGTGAATAAGGCTCCTCCCACGGCCAGCTCCTGCTCCCCCCCCCCGCCCCCCCCCCGCCGACCAGACCCGACCCGACCCCGCTCCCCCCCAGCCTCCGGACCCGACCCGACCCCCGCTCCCCCCAGCCTCCGGACCAGACCCGACCCGACCCCCCGCTCCCCCCAGCCTCCGGACCAGACCAGACCCGACCCCCGCTCCCCCCCCCAGCCTCCGGACCAGACCGACCCGACCCCCGCTCCCCCCCCAGCCTCCGGACCCGACCCGACCCG